>NC_041385.1:700151062-700153288 GCF_002162155.2 Triticum dicoccoides | reverse complement strand
CGAGTGGGAGACGGATTCACCACTCGGTAGGATTTTAAACACTTAGGCGAGCACTGGGCTGCAGCTAAGCCCCCGAGTGAGAAGCCGATTCACCACTCGGTAGGATTTTAAATACTTATGCGAGCACTGGGCTGCAGCTAAGCCCCCGAGTGGGAGGCGGATTCACCACTCGGTAGGATTTTAAATACTTAGGCGAGCACTGGATCGCAGCTAAGCCTCCGAGTGGGAGGCGGATTCACCACTCGGTAGGATTTTATTGTTTCCCATTGTATTTGTGCCTTAGCTCGAAGGAGAAGGTAGCAGTCGACCTGCACCCTGTCGTCCTTGCGGATCGGAATAAATTTCATACTTAGGCGAGTGCTGGACTGCAGCTAAGCCCCCCAAGTGGGAGGTCTGCTCTCCACTCGGTAGGATTTTAAATACTTAGGCAAGCACTGGACTATAGCTAAGCCCCCGAGTGGGAGGTTTGCCCTCCACTTGATAGGATTTTAAACACTTAGGCGAAACGGATTTGTAGCTAAGCCCCCAAGTGGGAGGTTTGCTCTCCACTCGGTAGGATTTTAAACACTTAGGCGAGTACTGGACTGTGGCTAAGCCCCTGAGTGGGAGGTTTGCTCTCCACTCGGTAGGATTTCAAGCACTTAGGCGAAACGGATTCGCAGCTAAGTCTCCGAGTGGGAGGAAGAATTTTGTCAAACTTAGGCGAAACAGATTAGCAGCTAAGCCACCCACTGGGGGATTTCTTACATAAGCAAAAGCAGCAAGAATTAATAGGAAAATTATAACAATTTTGTCTTTAATAGATAAACTACATGAGTACTTTTATTACATCTCATCCGAGTGAGTACTTAAGTGTAAAAGGGGCGGAGCAGATCCGCATTCCAAGCTCGTGGCTCGTCAATCTGGCGATCAATGTTCTAAAGACGGTATGCTCCGTTGTGGAGAACTTTGGTGACGATGAAGTGGCCTTCCCAAGTAGGGGCGAGTTTGTGTGGCTTCTGTTGGTCCACTCGGAGGACCAAGTCTCCTTCTTGGAAGGCTCGGCTCTTCACATTTTTGGCGTAGAATCGGTGCAAGTCTTGCTGATAGATGGTCGATCGGATCATGGCCATCTCTCTTTCTTCTTCCAGCAGGTCGACTGCATCCTGCCGGGCTTGCTCTGCTTCGACTTCAGTGTAGAGTTCGACTCGCGGTGCATTGTGAAGCAGGTCACTCAGAAGCATTGCTTCAGCTCCGTAGACTAGAAAGAACGGGGTTCTCCCAGTCGACCTATTTGGAGTAGTCCTCAATCCCCAAAGAACTGATGGAAGTTTGTCGACCCACGCGCCTGCTGCGTGCTTGAGGTCACGCATCAACCGGGGTTTCAGTCCTTTGAGAATTAGTGTAACGCCCCGGATCCGATGCGCCAGGTGTCCACCAGTTATTCGCCGTCTTTGCCATGTCATTTTCTAGTGTGTTGCATTTTGCCATGTCATCATGTGCATTTCATTTTGCATACGGGTTCGTCTCATGCATCCGAGCCTTTTCCCCGTTGTCCGTTTTGCAATCCTATGTCCTCTGGCGTTCCCCCTTTTGTCTCCTGTTGTGAGCGGGTGTTAAATGTTCTCGGAATGGACCGACCCTTGCCAAGTGGCCTTGGTATAGCACCGGTAGACCGCCTGTCAAGTTTCGTGCCATTTGGAGGTCGTTTGGTACTCCAACGGGTAACCGGGTAACCGTAAAGCCCTCTTTTGTGTGCAGCCCAACACCCCTTGCAAAGTGGCCCAAAACCCATGTAACTCTCCTCCATGCTCTCGGTCGTTCGATCACGATCGCGTGGCCGAAAACCGCTCCTCATTTGGACTCTCCTAGCTCCCTCTACCTATAAAACTAGACCTCCCCCGAAATTCGCGGTCTATTCCTCCCGAAACCCTAGCCTAGCCTATCCCCGCGCCGCCGGACGCGTCCGACTGGGGCTGGACATGTCCGCCGCTGCCCTCCGACCAATCCCCGCCTGCCACGTGGCCTCTTTGCTGCCAGCCACCGCGCCCCGCCGCCGCGGCCCGCCAGGCCCAGGCGCGGACCGCCCAGGCCCGCGCGCGCCGCCCCGCGCCCCGCTCACCCCGCCGCCTCGCGCCTCCCGCGCAGCCGCCGGGCTCCGCCTCCGTTCGCCGCCGGCCGGCGCGCCTCCCACGCCCTCGGCCGCCTGCGCTGCCGCCCGCGCCGCTCGAGCCCGCTTCCTCGCGT
>NC_041385.1:700146156-700150601 GCF_002162155.2 Triticum dicoccoides | reverse complement strand
CGTCGCCCCGTCACCTCTCCGGCTCGCCGCCGGCCGGATCCGGCGAGATCCGGCCCGGGAGCTCCTCGCCGCCCTACCTCCTCCCGCAGCGACCAACTCCGGCGAAGTTCCGGCCATCCTCGGTTCCCGTGCAGATCTGAAGGTTGCCCCCGGAAATGCCCAAGTCCCTATTATTTTGTCATAATCATGCCATGTTCGTCATGTCGTAACTCTGCATCCGTAGCTCTGTTTCGTGCGTGTAATATGTCAAAGTGTTCGTCTCGGAGAGTACATCATTTCATTCCATTGTGTCATATTCATTTGAGTTCATCTTGTTGCCTGAATCTTCATTGCAAGAGTGCGTCATAATGTTTTCTGCTGTCTGTTAACAGAACGAGCTCATTTGTCATTTTTGCCATGATTGATGTGTGCATCCTATGAGGTTGATGTCTACATGTGTTTTGAACTATGCCATGTCTTCTTTACAGAGATGCTTACCATGTATTTTTGTGATAATTGTGGTGACTAGCACAAGCATGCAAACTAGGCATCGTGATGTTGCTGATTTTAGTTCCTGTTCTGCTGTTATTTTGATGCCATGTAAACATGATGCTACAGAGAGATTCATGCATATTTTGATATACTTCTGTAAGGATGTTTTGAACATGTGGTTATTGTCTATCCATTCATGCCCCTTCTTGCAATTATGGAGTAGTCTAGCATATCATTTTCGTGCTCTACTTTTGCTTCAAAATGTTTCCTGGCAGATTGTTTACATGTTATTAAATTTTGCCAAGCTTGTTGTAGTTGATCCTTGCATGCTATGGACTTGTTCTTGCCTTGGTTGGTTACATAAACATGTCTTCTTGATGATGCTATGCTTATCTTATCATGCAATGACTTGTGGTGAGTGAATCGAGCTTGTTAAGTAGTGTACTTGCTATTACTGTTTCGCCCGGCTGAATCTGTTATTTCGTGATGCTATATAAACATGTTGCTATTAGTCATTCTATGCATAATCTGAAGATGATCATTAAACATGTTTTGTTCTACATGTCTTGCTATATCCATCCATGCCCCTGGTTGCATTTATAGCTTGCTGTAGATTGTTGTAATCTTGCTCCAAAGTTGCTTGATAATGTTACTGTCAGCCTGTTAACATTAAGTTCAGTTGTTTCCGTGACTGTTGCTAGTGATCCATGCACCCTATGTACTTGCTATTGCCATGCCTAGCTTCACAAACATGTATTCTTACTCTTGGTTGCCTTGCCATGCCATGTATTGCTCTGTAGTGAGTTGCACAAGCTCACCAACATGCCTTCATAATTCTGTTTCTGCCATGTTTGAATCTGTATTATAACTTGCTATGTTTACGTGGGTGCCATCATATTTTCTGATCCTTTTTGGCTTATGGTCAGTAAAGGACTTTTGATCTATGCATTTAGTAGTTTCATGCCATGCCTTTGTTTGCCATGATAAGTTCTTGTAACATGTTGTTTGATAGCTCTAAACATTGCAACCTGATGTTATTTTCTGCAAAGTCTGAACTGTTATTATTTGCAATCTTACCATGTGTGTTTGAGCATGTTCTAGTGATTTCTGGAGATAGCTCGGTGTTCATGTTTTGTTATGCTTTACCTATACATCATGCCCATGTCTTTTGTTTTCATGTTGAGGTCTTGTAGCATGTTGTTTTGATGCTTGCAATATGCCTAGTTGCTGTTTTGGACAGCTTGTCCTTTAAACTTGTTTCATGTGTGTGTTGAACCATTGCTCCGTTTTGAGTGTGCTCTATATGAAACTTGCTTGATTTTGCATGTAGCTTCATATTATCATGTTGCCTCCTTGTTTTGAGGTGTGTTCTTGATGTATGGGTGCATTTTGCATCAATGCCATGTTTTACTTGTCTTGCTCATATCTTCTAGGTCGTAGCTCCGAACTAAATGAACTTTATATGTAACTAGACTAGAATCTCGTGTAGATCATCTTTGTGCATCTTAACTTGCTGTTTAACAACTTGAACATAAGGTTTATTCAGATCTGGACCAATTTCGAAATATGCATATGAGGACTTACCGGAATTGTTATATGTTGTTTTCGGCCTCATTTAAACTTGCCTTAGTGTGTTGCTCTTATTTGCATCATCTCTTGCCATGAGTAGCTTCATGTAGCCTTGTCATGCATCATGATTGTTGTGCATCATGCCTTGTTCATCTGTGGAGTGTTTACCATGTTGTGTGCTTCTTTTCGATAGTTCCCTTTCGTTGCGATCGTGAGGATTTGTTCGTCTACGCTTGGTTCGGCTTCATCCGTTCGTCTTCTTCATGGACTCGTTCTTCTTCCTTGCGGGATTTCAGGCAAGATGACCGCTACCCTGGATCTCACTACTATCATTCCTATGCTAGTTGCTTCATTCTATCGCTATGCTGCGTTACCTATCTGTTTCTCCTCAAGCCTCCCATATTGCCATGAACCTCTAACCTTTGACACCTTTCCTATGCAAACCATGGCTTGGCTATGTTACCGCTTTTGCTCAGCCCCTCTTATAGCGTTGTTAGTTGCAGGTGAAATTGAAGATTGCTCCATGGTGGACAGGATTATGTTGGGATATCACATTATCTCTTATATTATTAATGCATCTATATACTTGGTAAAGGGTGGAAGACTCGGCCTTTTGCCTGGTGTTTTGTTCCACTCTTGCCGCCCTAGTTTCTGTCACACCAGTGTTATGTTCCCGGATTTTGCATTCCTTAAGCGGTCGGGTGATTTATGGGACCCCCTTGACAGTTCGCTTTGAATAAAACTCCTCCAGCAAGGCCCAACCTTGGTTTTACATTTGCCTCACCTAGCCCTTTTCCCTTGGGAGCCGCGCTCTCGAGGGTCATCTTTATTTTATCCCCCCCCCCGGTCCAGTGGTCGTCGTGAGTGTTGGTCCAACCTGTCAGCCGCCGGTGGCCACCAGGGGCAACTCTGGGCTGGCCTACAGAAGTTTGGACAATCCGGTGTGCCCTGAGAACGAGATATGTGCAACTCCTATTAGGATTTGTCAGCACATTCGGGCGGCTTTGCTGGTCTTATTTTACCATTGTCGAAATGTCTTGTAAACCGGGGTTCCGAGTCTGATCGGGTCTTCCTGGGAGAAGGTTTATCCTTCATTGATCACAAGAGCTTATCATGGGCTAAGTTGAGACACCCCTACAAGGTATAATCTTTGAAAGTCGTGCCTGCGGTTATAGGCAGATGGGAATTTGTTAATGTCCAGTTGTAGATAACTTGACACCAGATCCGAATTAAAACGCATCAACCGCGTGTGTAGCCGTGATGGTCTCTTTTCGGCGGAGTCCGGAAAGTGAACACGGTCTTTGGGTTAGGTTTGACGTAATTAGGAGTTCAGGATCACTTCTTGATCATTGCTAGCTTCACGGCCGTTCCGCTTGCTCTCTTCTCGCTCTTCTTTGCGTATGTTAGCCACCATATATGCTTAGTCGCTGTTGCAGCCTCACCATTTTACCCCTTCCTTTCCCGTTAAGCTTTGCTAGTCTTCATACCCATGGTAATGGGATTGCTGAGTCCTCGTGGCTCACAGATTACTACAACAACAGTTGCAGGTACAGGTTTATTCGATGATAATGACGCGAGAGCGATGCTTGCTTGTGTTGAGCTCTCTTCTGCTTCTTCGATCAGGGGATAGGTTCCAGGTCGGCAGCCTGGGTTAGTAGGGTGGATGTCGTTTGAGTTTCTGTTTGTGTTTCATCCATAGGCGGATGATGCTCTGATGTATTGTAATGTTGTATTTGTGTGGCATTGTATGCCTTTTGTATGTATCCCCATCTATTATGTAATGTTGATGTAATGATATCCACGTTGCAAAAGCGTCTCAATATGCGGGTCTATCCTTGGTGGGACCTTCGAGTTCCTTTTGGATAGGGTCGCATATTGGGCGTGATAAGTTGGTATTAGAGCCTCGACCGACCCTAGGAGCCTCCTTGATTGATCGTGTAGTTTGGCCGTTGTTGAGTCTAGAAGAAAACTATTTTCAGAGTCTAGTTATATCGGAGAGTAGGAATTCTTTTTACTCCTCTGCCCCTTCGTCGCTCTATTCAGGAATCTTGATGTAGGTGTTTTGAATTACTCCTCTTCCCCTTCAAATTTTCTTTAGGTTCACGCAGTTGGTTTTTCCGGTAGTTGTTCCTCAGCTCTTTTCATCCGGTGCATTTCTCGTCAAGTTGACTCGAGCCTCTTCATCATTGAGTTCTATCCTTAGTTGTTTTCTTTTCCCACCCGCCCACCCTTCTTCTTCTCAAAACCGGAGTCTGTAATCGAGTATCCATCCTACTCGTGCGAAATTTTTGCTCTCTCTCCTCAATGATTTCAACCGGTGTTTTTTTCTCTTCAGATATTCGTCGATTTCCCCTTCCAAGTTGCCTTTGTTTTCCCGCCCTCCCACCCTTTTTTTCCCAGAGCTT
>NC_041385.1:700074854-700145919 GCF_002162155.2 Triticum dicoccoides | reverse complement strand
TCTTTCGAGCATCAATTTCATCCGTGTGGAACCTCTTCAGTCTTCCCTCAATCATTTTAACCGGTGAATTTTCGTCTCGTTCGTCATGCTTGTTCAAGTTTTTCCCGGTGCTCTGATGTATTGTAATGTTGTATTTGTGTGGCATTGTATGACTTTTGTATGTATCCCCATCTATTATGTAATGTTGATGTAATGATATCCACCTTGCAAAAGCGTCTCAATATGTGGGTCTATCCTTGGTGGGACCTTCGAGTTCCTTTTGGATAGGGTCGCATATTGGGCGTGATAATTAGTATGTTTGCTCTTTCTGCTTGTCCATTCGACTGGGGGTGGGCGACTGAAGCGTAGTCGATTCGTGTGCCTTGAGAAGCGCAGAAGGCTTTGAATTGATAGGAATCGAAGTTTTACCCATTATTAGTGATGATGCTATGCGGAACTCCATATCTGAATATCAATTCTCTGATCTAATGGCGGTGCCAGCATCAAGATTTTTAATGGGCTTGGCTTTGATCCACTTGGTGAACTTGTCGACTGCCACCAGTACATGGGTGAAGCCGCTCCTGCCAGTTCACAGTGGCCCAACCATATCTAACCCCCAAACAGCGAAAGGCCAGACGATTGGAATGGTCTTCAAGGCTGAGGCGGGTTTGTATGACATATTGGAGTAGAACTAACATCCTTCACACTTGTCGACTGTCTCTTTCGCCATTTCATATGCTATGGGCCAGTAAAAACCCGCTCGGTATGCTTTAGCCATGATGGTCCGAGAGGACGCATGATGGCCACAGGTCCCCGAGTGGATGTCATTGAGAATCATTCGACCCTCTTCCGGCGTTATGCATTTCTGGCTGACTCCAGTCGCACTTTCTCTGTACAACTGTCCCTTCATGACAGTAAAGGCCTTGGATCGACGGACGATCTGCCGAGCCTCTTCTTCATTCTCTGGGAGCTCCTTCCTTAGGATATATGCGACATAAGGCACTGTCCAGTCGGGAGTGATAACCAAAACTTCCATGATTAGGTCGACCACGGCTGGGACCTCGACTTCAGTCGGATCCATGGCACTTTTTGGCTGCGGGGCTTCTTCGGTGAAAGGATCCTCTTGAACTGATGGCACATGGACATGTTCCAAAAACACGCCACTGGGAATGGCTTCTCTCTTAGAACTTATCTTCGCCAAGTCATCAGCTGCTTGATTTTTCAGTCGGGGTACGTGATGAAGCTCTAACCCCTCGAATTTCTTCTCCAGCTTTCTTACTGCGTTGCAGTAACCAGTCATAGCTGGGCTTCTGACATCCCACTCCTTCATCACTCGGTTAACCACCAAATCCGAGTCGCCGTATACCATGAGGCGACGGACGCCGAGTGAAATGGCCATGCGCAACCCATACAAAAGTACTTCGTATTCTGCTTCGTTGTTGGAGGAATCAAAGTGAATCTGGAGTACATATCTGATCTTATCTCCTCGGGGGGAAACCAACACTACCCCCGCACCGGAACCATTCAGCATTTTAGAGCCATCAAAGAACATGGTCCGGTGCTCTGAGTGAACCTGAGTCGGCAATTGCTGTTCAGTCCACTCGGCGAGGAAATCTGCTATTGCTTGGGACTTGATAGCTTTCTTTGCCTCAAATCTGATATCCAAGGGAAGGAGTTCAATCGCCCATTTTGCCACTCGACCAGTTGCATCCCTGTTGTGCAAAATCTCTGATAATGGGGCGTCGCTGACGACTGTGATGGTATGGTTAGAGAAATAGTGAGCAACTTTCTTCGTGGTCATATAAATCCCATATACAAGCTTCTGATAATGAGGGTATCTTTGCTTTCATGGGGTCAGAACTTCAGAAATATAATTTACTGGGCGCTGAACTTTGAAGGCTTTCCCTTCTTCTTCCCGCTCGACCGTAAGTACTGTACTGACGACTTGTCCTATGGCTGCAATGTAAAGCAGCAAAGGCTCTTTGCTGATCGGGGCAGCAAGCACCGGCTGGGTGGAAAGCAGGGTTTTTAACTCTGCAAACGCTGCATCAGCTTCAGGATTCCACTCGAACTTATCTAACTTCTTCATTAGTCGGTAAAGAGGCAATGCCTTCTCACCGAGACGAGAGATGAATCGACTTAAAGCGGCCAAGCAACCAGTAAGCTTCTGAACAACGTGCACACGCACAGGTCATTTCATTCGGAGTATAGTGCCCACTTTCTCTGGGTTTGCATCAACTCCTTATTCGGAAACGAGAAAACCGAGTAACTTTCCGCCAGGAACTCCGAAAGTGCACTTGGATGGATTAAGCTTGATATCATACCTCCTGAGGTTGGCAAATGTTTCAGCGAGGTCAGTCAGCAGGTCGGATTCTATCCGTGATTTGACCACAATGCCATCCATGTATGCTTCCACATTCCGACTGATTTGAGTGAGCAAACACTTCTGAATCATCCTCATGAACGTGGCTCTGGCATTCTTGAGGCCGAATGGCATGGTGACATAATAGAAGCACCCGAATGGGGTGATGAAAGCTGTTTTGATTTCGTCGGGTCCATATAGACGGATCTGATGGTACCCAGAATAAGCGTCCAAGAAAGACAATCGTTCACATCCCGCAGTCGAATCGACTATTTGGTCGACGCGGGGAAGAGGAAAATGATCTTTCGGGCAGGCCCGATTGATATGTTTAAAGTCAATGCACATGCGAAGTGACTTGTCCTTCTTGGGGACCATGACAACATTGGCGAGCTACTCGGAGTGGTAAATCTCTCGGATAAACTCTGCTGCTAAGAGCCGATCCACCTCTTCGCCAATAGCCTTCCTTTTCTAGACGGCGGACCATCGCAGATGTTCCTTGACAGGTTTTGCTTTTGCGTCGACTCGCAGACGGTGCTTAGCCAGCCCCCTGGGTACACCCGGCATGTCAGAAGGTTTCCATGCAAAGATGTCCCAGTTCTCACGGAGGAACTGGATGAGCACTTCTTCCTATTTGGGGTCGAGTGTTATGGAGATATTGGTCGAAGCAGCGTTGGGGTCGGTTGGGTGGATGTGAACTGGTTTTGTCTCACCGGACGACTGAAACACTGATTCCGTAGCGGGCTTCTTGGCTCGCAACAAATCACTCGGATCTGCATTTCTCTGGTGTTCCTGCCACTCTTCTGCCACCATCTGAGCATCGACAATCTTTGAGCCTTTATGAAAGCACTCTTCCACCTTCTTGTGATTACTAGTAACAGTGATCACGCCTTTAGGGCCAGGCATCTTCAATTTGAGGTACACGTAACATGGTCGAGCCATAAAACGTGCATAAGCTGGCCTGCCCAAAATGGCGTGATAGGCACTTTGGAAATCCACAACCTCAAATGTCAGCTTTTCTTTGCGAAAGTTTTTGGAGTCACCAAAAACCACATCCAGAGCAATCTGGCCGAGTGACGCGGCCTTCTTGCCAGGAATGACTCCATAGAAACTCATGTTGCTTGCGCTGAGTCTGGACATCGGAATGCCCATCCCTTTCAGCATCTTAGCATACAGTATATTCAGACTACTGCCGCCATCCATCAATACTTTACTCAGTCGAGTGCCTTCGATGAATGGGTCGACCACCAAAGCTTGCCTCCCAGGGGTGGCTATGTGCGTCGGGTGATCACACTGGTCGAATGTGATGGCCGTCTGAGACCACTTCATATAATTGGGTGTCGCTGGAGCGACCATATTCACCTCTCGGTTTATAACTTTCAGTCGACTTTTGCTCTCAACGTCAGCAAAAATCACCAAAGTGGAATTGACTTGAGGATATTCTTCGTCACTGTCCTCCTTGTCCTCAACTTTGTCCAACTCTTTTTCCTTACCCTTGGACTGTTTCCCCTGGAACTGCTGTATCAGGAGTCGACATTGTCGAGTGGTATGTTTCGGGTAAATGAAATTACCTTCTTCATCCTTCTTCGTGTGGATGTGACACGGTAAATCCATCACGTCATTTCCCTCTTTATCCTTCACTTTCTTGGGGTCCCAGGGCCCTTTGGGCTTTCCTTTGAACTTTCCTTGAGTCACGGCCAAGGCTTCTCCAGGAGCAGCTGGCTCGGCTTTCCGTTTTTGCTTCCGACTGGAGTTCCCTCCTCCGGTTTCCTGGGCGACTGACTTGTGCTTTCCACTCCGGAGCCGATCCTCTTCCTCACCACTGGCATATTTGGTGGCTATCTCCATCATTCGACTCAGAGACATGTCTCTGGTTTGACCGAATTTCAGGCTTAGCTCTCTGTACTTCATGCCTTCCTTGAAGGCGCAGACTGCCTGGTGATCAGATACATTCTCTACTGTGTGATGCAATGTGATCCATCTCTGGATGTAATCTCTCAAAGTCTCATTCGACTTCTGCACACAAGAGTGCAGCTCTGTCAGTCCTGCTGGTCGCTTGCATGTTCCCTCGAACATTCTGACAAACACTCGGGAAAGGTCTTCCCATGTGTAAATGCTTCTGGGTGTCAACTGATTCAACCATGCTCTGGCCGATACCTCCAACATAAGAGGCAGATGCTTCATGGCCACCTCATCATTTCCGCCGCCGATCTGGACAGCCACTCGGTAGTCTTCAAGCCAAGTATCAGGCTTGGACTCACCATTGAATTTACTGACTCCAGTCACCAACCTGAAGTTGGGTGGAATCGCCGTGGCCCTGATGGCTCTGCTGAAACACTCTGGTCCGGAGACATGCACTCGGCTGCTGGTGGGTACATCTCCGTCGTGGCCCTCTCTGTGAGCTTTGTTCCGGTCGACAAGACCTTGAACGATGATGGATCTCGCATCAAAGCCTGGTTCCCTGGGGTCGACTGCAATTCTTCACCCACCACTGTGCTGGCATCTATCATCCTACTGTCGAGGTGCGTAGGATCCACCCCTTGGGGGAGGGGTGGGCACTCAACATCGATCATCGCGATCGAATCGGTGATCATACTGCTCACGGTTCCTGTACTGATCATGCCGGTCTCCATGCCCTTCACGCCTCGGGGGCAATCTGGGGCTATGAGCTGACTGGACCGTATTCGCAGCCACGGATTTGCTATGAATCCTGTTCCACGACTGGGATACAGCTGAATTTTGATCTCCTGCTGCCCGCCATCTCTGATCTGCATCAAGCCTCTGCCAGCCTCTGACTGGGAAGGCTGAATTGACTCTACTATACGGGCTGCAGCTGCTAAATTCTGAATGGGAGTTCGATATACCTGAGTCGGAGGTGGAAAGAGCTGACATCGACTGGAGTCCGGGACCCGTTGTCGCGCACGCTCCTCGAGTGCTCGCTGAAGGTTCTCCAGTCGAGTGCGCTCAGCCAGGTTGGCCAAGCGCGCGTCCTCTAAGGCGCGAGCCTCAGGGGTTTCTCCAATGATAGGAGTGTGAAGTGAAGTGCATCCATGTTCCGGCGGCGAAGTTCTTCCCTCTGCAGCGAATCGAGTGGCTTGGGAAGGTACTCTTCATGGGCGTCCGACGGATCGCCTCTGCCGTCGCCTCCCTCAGCACTGGGAAAGCCGGGGGGACCGTGTGGTCCATTGACCATCAGGACCTCCGCTGCTGGATCGTTGCTGTCGCACTTGGATGCGGTCTCTGCGGAGCCAGTCGACAGATCGAACAGGCCGCAGAGAGATTCGTCGGGCTCAATTGCCACGACTTGGGCGGTGGTCGACTGGCGAGCCACTGCGTGCCTCACCCAATGTTGAAGCCTCGACCGACCGGAGCGCTTGCGCTGGCGGGAAGCTGGGAGGGAGGATGACACGAAAACCGGTCGATACTGGGTCGACGGTTGCCGCAGGAGGACGCCGCGGACGCATGCACGAAAGTGCGTCGCTCCATGGACTGGGAGTGCGTCGACGTCGAGCGGAGCCTCCTGAAGCCAGGCAGAGTCGTCGGCGACGAACGTGAGCGCGCCGAGATGGATCTCGTGGCCCTCAACCAAAACTCCGCCTGAAACCATGATGAAGGAGATCGGAAAAAATTGCAACTTCTCCAATAAGTCGCTAAGATACCTGCCCCACGGTGGGCGCCAACTGCCGTGGTTCTAAGTCTGACAGTAGTGTAGGGGGGTACTAAAGGAGAGGCAAGATCCTAGCTATGGAATAGTTGTACACGCAAGAGTTTTACGAGTTCAGGCCCTTCTCGGAGGAAGTAACAGCCCTACGTCTCGGTGCCCGGAGGCGGTCGACTGGATTATATGCGTGTGAGTTACAGGGGTGCGAACCCTTTACACTGAGGAGGGGGTGGCTTATATAGAGTTCGCCAGACCCCTCCGGCCCTCAGTTATGCAGGGTTTAATGTACATTAAGTCAGGGGGTTACTGGTAACGCCCTCATAAAGTGATATGAAGACCATATAGGCTACTTATGACAGACCGTTACACGCAGAGTGACTTTAGATCTCCTGGCCGTCGAGTGGTTAGCTTCATGGTCGAGTGTCCTCGAGTCCATCGAGTGGATTACCTTTAAGTTGACTGACAGGTAGTTTCTTCTAGAGATGTCCTTGGGTAGGGTAGCTTAGACAGGTCCATGACCCTACCCTAGGTACACAGCTTCATCAACAGACACAAGAGCAACTTCATGTGCACCAGCTACAGCTTCAGTGCCACCAGCTCCAGCACCTACTCCACCAGCTCTAACTTCATGAACGGATGTCTTCGTCCTTGGAGTCATTTCTACACCACCACATCAAGACCAAGCCTGAGAGTCGATTTAGTACTATGCATTTTCTATGAACTTTTTGGTAACTTGTTGCCAAAGGGGGAGAAAAATGTATAGATCATAGGCTTCGAGAGAGAGTGTTTGCTTTTGTTCTCTCTTGTTTTGGTGGTTGAACTTTGCTTGCTTGTTTGATATACTTTATGCCTGTGTGATACTTGGATGATCATGTGTTTGATCATATGCTACATTAATGCTTGTTGGATGACATTATCCTTTTATCTCTATATGATCATTCACTTTGCTTGGTGATGAGTGCATGTATTTCAATTATTATCATTTTGAGCGCTCCATCAAGATGTATGTGACATGGGAGAGTAACTCATGATCCTAACTCATTATGCATTTGCAGTCCAAAGCAAATCTTAAACTATCCACAAATTTACGGGGAGCTCTCACATCTCACATACTTCTCAATGTGACAATGTTTTTCAATCTTATTATCATTTGTCAAAGTTTTGATCTATATGTTGTCATCAATTACCAAAAAGGGGGAGATTGAAAGTGCAACTATCCCTAGGTGGTTTTGGTAATTCCTAACAACATATAGCTCATTGAGCTAACACTATTTCAAGATAAATATTTCAGGAAAAGCTCAATGAATGGCATGGCATGGATGAGAAAAGTGGACCCCTCAAAATGCTAAGGATAAAAGGATTGGCTCAAGCTCAAAGCTCAAGACTCTGCATTTTACATTTTAGTGATCCAAGATCACATTGAGTCTGTAGGAAAAGCCAATACTATCAAGGAGGGATGAGGTGTTGCTTAATGAGGTTCTTGCTCAAAGTGCTTAGTGATATGCTCCAAAACCCTCAGCTACTTTCTCACGTCCACATATGACCTAAACCAAAAGTCAAACTCGGCCCCACTGATTCTTTCTATCCGGCGCCATCGAGTTCGGATGTCATAGCCACTTCCACAAACCCTAGGAAAATCGGTCTCACCGATAGGGATCTCGGTCTCACCGAGATGGGATTGTAATCTCTTTGTTTCCCTTCGTAACATTTCGGTACTACCGGTATGAGCGATCGGTTACACCGAGATTGCAATGTAAACTCTCTGTTTCCCTTTCATAACATTTCGATCCCACCGAAATGAGCGAACGGTCCTACTGAGTTTACCTGACCAACTCTCTGGTTAGCTTATTACCAAAATCGGTCCCACCGAGTTTGTGTAATCGGTCTCACCGAGATTACGTTATGCCCTAACCCTAACCATATCAGTACTACCGAGTTGCATGTCGGTCCCACCGAAAATCCTAACGGTCACTAGATTTGCTGAATCGGTCCGACCGAGTTTCTCAAAAAAAATTGACTATAAATAGTAGGGTAAGACCCCACTACAATTTTTATAAAATTAAAGGAACAAGGTACCAATTAGTCTTTATGGGCTTGAGATAAGCCCAAAACAGAAAAAGAGTTAAACAAGAAAATAAGGAATAGAGAAGAAAAAGAAGAGAAAAAAACACCTAGAAATCTAAAACTAAAAGATTACAGGAGGCCTTCAAACCAAACAGAAAATTGTCTCTCATGCTTTTTCCTCATTCTGAACTTTAGAAGTTTCAGTTCCTCCATGAAAATGTACTTCCAGCCTTGAAATGATGGTGCCATGTTTTCAAAAATCTTATTGTTTCTAGTTATCCAAATAGCCCATGCTCCAAGTATGATGATCTCCATGTAGAATGGATATCTGAGCTTGTCTTTCAGATCTTGGAAAGCTTCTAGAACAGACAGGTTTGGTGTTCTTGTTGGATAGATGAAGTCCCAGCATTGCTGAACAAAGTGACAGCCCCAAAATAGGTGATGCAGTGTTTCTTCTTGCTGCAACCTCCAATAGCACAGTTATAAGCTTCCAACACAAAAAATTTCCTTCTCACCAAATTTCTTGTGTTGACTCGATCATGTAGGAGTTGCCAGAAAAAAACTTTAAGCTTAGGCTGGCAGGAACTCTACCAGATCCAATTGAAATGAGGTGGGGTTTGCTTATGCCCAATCAACACTTTGTATGCTTTAATGGATGAATAGTGTTCAGTCCCCCAAATGTAACTCCATGTGTCAAGTATGTCCAAATATTCTTATTGTCTCATGGAAATACAGATATCTTCCATTTGTAAGAATTCCTCATAAGCCTCAGTTGTCAAGGGTGAGTTTCTCAATTCGGTCCCACCGAGATTGGAAAGTTGTGTGTAACGTTTAGATTTTGTGTGGAGGCTATATATACCCCTCCACCTCCTCTTCATTCGTGGAGAGAGCCATCAGAACAAACCTACACTTCCAACTTACATTTTCTGAGAGAGAACCACCTACTCATGTGTTGAGACCAAGATATTCCATTCCTACCATATGAATCTTCATCTCTAGCCTTCCCCAAGTTGCTTTCCACTCAAATCTTCTTTCCACCAAATCCAAATCATGTGAGAGAGAGTTGAGTGTTGGGGAGACTATCATTTGAAGCACAAGAGCAAGGAGTTCATCATCAACACACCATTTGTTACTTCTTGGAGAGTGGTGTCTCCTAGATTGGCTAGGTGTCACTTGGGAGCCTCCGACAAGATTGTGGAGTTGAACCACGGAGTTTGTAAGGGCAAGGAGATCGCCTACTTCGTGAAGATCTACCGCTAGTGAGGCAAGTCCTTCGTGGGCGATGGCCATGGTGGGATAGACAAGGTTTCTTCTTCATGGACCTGTCGGGGAAACTGATCCACGAACACCTATGGGACCGGCGGACCGAGCCCCTTTCGGTTCGGCGGGGGGCGGAGATCGCACGAAGAGCGGATCGAGGCGAAGCACACGAGCAGTTTACCCAGCTTCGGAGCTCTCCGGAGAGATAACACTCCTACTGTTGCATGTCTGGGTGTATTGAGTTCTTGCTCGGGAGCGCTGAGTGCTACAGTACACACTAGCTGCTAACGAGACTGAGCGTGAGTGTTTTTCTGCCTTCCGAACCCCCCTCTACGTTGCGCATGGGCCTCCTTTTATATGCTAAAGGGGTCTCCGACAGGTGGCAATGTAGACAAGGGTAAAAATGGAAAAGGAATTGCGGTTGGTACAACTACCTGTACAGTGTATCATACCTAACCCTGACGGCAGGGGACAAAGGCATCAAATGCCCGTCTACATCGCCCAAATAGTGCAAAAAGGGACCTTCAGGGACGCCACCGCTTGCCACGATGGCAATCTTGTCAGCGTCGCTTGCCACCGCGCACCGCTGACCGCACAGCCTCTTGCCACGCGCGCCTGGAAAGGTCCCAGGGCGACACATTGGTGGATGTGCTGGAGCGCGGGTACAGAGTGGTAGTTTGCCGCGGCAAGCGCCTTGCCGCGGTCGTTGTCTTGTCGCGTCCGGAAGCTTGTCGCTCACCGGGCCTTGCCGGGACGCGTGGCGCGTCGCGGCAAGTTCCTTGAGATGCCTTGGTTGGCTTTCCCGGCAAGCTCCTCTTGCCGGGGCCTTGTCTCCTTGGCTTGAATACTTTGTTCTTGAATGGCTCCAAAGGAACCACGGAGGACCTTGGCGGTCACCCGGCAAGCCTTGCCGCGGGGTGCTGCAACTGCCCGTGCACAAGTTCGGGATACTAGGGTACCCCTACTCTAGTACACCGACAGGAGCCCCCGGGCCTGGGCCACACACGGTGCCGAGCGCTGTTGGGCCAGGCCCAAAACAGGGCACGGGCACGCGCGGCCTGGGTTACGCCGTATCTCACTCTGTATCCACCGTGCCCTCCTCGAACGGCACGCGTTGAATGCGGCGTCGTGGGAGAGATCGTGGGTGGTTTCTTTATTCAGAAAGACGGAACGTCCGCCCCCCCCCCTCTTTATAAGCAGGGGAAACAGGGGCAGTTCGCCCATCTCGCCGGTTGCTATTCCAATCTCAAAATCCTCCGCCGCTCCCCCCTTCTTCCCAAAGCTGAAAGAGAGCAACGCTCCGCCCCCCATCGCCACCGGCACCACCAATGCCGTTGATCTCTCTCACCACCTCCGCCATGGCCCCGAAAGCCGGGAAGGTTGTGAAGTCGGCCGAGGCGCAGCGGCTCGCGGCGCTGCGAAAGGAGCGGGCAACCTTCCCCCCTCAGCTCGCTGCGAAGGAGCTGAGGGAGTATTACTACCTCTTCTGGTTGACGGAGACGCGAGCGCATCCGCGCACGAAGGTACTCTCAGCTGCCGCTTCGGAACTGGCTCCGAATGGATATCCCTTCTTCGCGTTGTTCTTCTACTGCGGGCTCTGCCCGCCTTTCTCTGAGTTTTTCTGTGACATTATGAACACCTACGGGTTCCGCCTCCTTGACTTCACCCCCAACGCCGTTCTGACCATGGCAGTTTTCGCACATCTCTATGAAAACTTTGTCGGAGTCTATCCAAATGTAGCTCTTTTTCGACACTTCTTTATGCCCCGAGTTGAGAGAGGGGAGCCTTTATCCGGCGGAATTGCCTGGATCTCGAGAACTGGCAAGAAGGAAGCTTATCTGGAGGGAGAGCCCCGCAGCAAGTGGGAAGAATGGAGAGCAGACTGGTGCTGGATTGTCGAGGAGAACCTACAGCCATTTACCACCCAGCGCCAAGCCCCAGTAGCGCGCGGCAACGATTGGAGCAACGTACCCCTGGAAGACAATAGGTTGAAGATTGCCATCACCCAGATCCTATGCCTCAGGCTTGCCGGGCTCACCGTAGGCGCCGTTGGCGCAGATTTTCTTCGCTGTTGCATCGCCCCCCTGCAGGAGAGGAGGAGACCCGCCTGGGAGTTCCAGAATGCGGCGGATATCATGAGGCTGCGCCCGGGCCTCAACTTCAACTTCACTGTCCTGGAACTGGACGCGATGCTCCTGGAACTGTTCAAACATGATCCTCAACATCCCGAAGCGTTTATGTTGCCGAGGGGCGTCGTTCCGCTGTGTAACAACTCCTCGCTCGACCGCATCCGTGCAATGACGCCGCTGTGCGATTCGCATGGAATTGTCCCAACTTGGCAGGAGCCTACAGACGACGTCGTGCAGGAGTTCTTTGACGGCTTGGTAGAAGTGCCGGTCCACCCCGATGAACAGAATAGCCTTACTCGCGACACCACCGATGCGGCGATGCAGCGCATCGCCACTAGGCTGGAAGAGGCGGCGGCAGCCGCTGCCGCGGGCGAGTTTGGATTCACCGTGGAGGAGGCAGAGGCAGCAGAGGCGGCAAGCCTTGCCGAGTGAGAGGATCTTGCCGGCGAGGGAGAGCTTGTCGGGCCTGAAGCTGAGTTGAGCGAGCCCGCTGAGGGCGCGAGCGACTCGTTGAAGATCGACTCCTCCTCTTTCTCACCTTCAGACAGCTCGCCGCAAGCGGAGCCCCAGCTCCACCAAGAAGGCATCTCCGCAAGGCCGTGGACATAGCGGGGCAGCAGACGGGTCAACAGCCGCCGCGCCGCGCGATGCGCTCTACCGTGGCAAGCACTGTTGCCGCGGGAGCACCTCATGCCGCTGCGGCAACTGGAGCGGGGCCCTCCCGGACCACCGCTTCTGCTCCCGCCAAGCGGCTAAGGGAACCTACTCCTCCGCCTTGTCGCGCCGAAGGTGGGCCGGACTTCGACCTCTCCGTGCTCAGCTCTGACGAGGAAGAGGAAGAGTAAGATTCTTTGATGTACTTGTAGTTCTTCAATTCTTGTTGTTTCGTCTTGTATCTGATTTGCTTTACTTCGAACCCATTCCTTTTCAGGACTCTGGCCCAGAGAGCAGCGAAGAGAGCCAAGGTCCCGGTGATTGTCATCAAGGACGAACCCACCGCGACAGCAGGGGGTGTGTCCGAGACCACCTTGCCGGACCCAGCAACTATTCCCCAAAGCAGCCCCCAACGCAGCCCCCAGCGTAAGTATATGGTTTACTTCCTGATGTTAGACGCGCATGGGTGCTCTTTCTTTGCTGACATCTGACTATTGGTTTGCGTAGGAGCAGAGCAGTGTCACCAGGAGTGCCCGGAAGCCGCTCCCGACATGCCCTCTGCTTCGACTACACCGCCAAGAGAGGATTCCCCGGCAAGGGAGCGTTCTCCGGCAAGGGAGAATTTTCCGATAAGGGAGAAGTCTCCGGCAAGGGACAGCACCAGCGACCCCCCGGTGGCGGAGACCACGACTGTAGATCCTAGTACAGGTAATCCTCTTGCTTGAAAACTTCCCTTGGGTTCTTCTTCTTCTGATTTTCTTTTTGAATATTTGCTTGACTTTTCTCCCTTTTCCGGTCGTCAGATCCATCTGCCACGGAGCCGATGGAAACCGAGGTCACCAGCGAAGAGAACGCGCGCGGCAATACCGACGACGCCGCTGTCATCGAAGAAGAAGCCGGCGCTGATGATCCCGCTGGCGGAGAGGCCGCCAAGGCTGCCGCCGCAGAAGCTGGCGAGGGGTCCGGTGATCGCACTGACGGCCCCGAGGCCGCAGGAGCGTCAAGCGCTATGCCGACCGCTGATCCCTCCGCCGCTGCTGCAGTGTCAGGCTCCGAAGAGCCCCAGCCCGACGCCTATTTGAAGGCCGGCGATGCCGTCTTCATCAAGCTCCCGTGGGCGTCGAGCTCCAAGGCGCCAATCGAAGGAGAAATCTTTGATGAAGAGTTGCTCTCCTCCGCTGGGCTGACGCTGGTCGACGCGCCGAGCAGCAGCAGCGGCGAGCCTGAGGAGGAGCAGCTGCTGCGGAAGCTGTTGTCGCTCTACCGCGCCCGACAGGCCAAGCTGGTATCCCGAGAAGCGCTTGTCGCGAAGGCGGGGGTAGACATCGAGAAGCATGCGGAGGAGCTCCGGGGCCTCAACCAGGAAGCTCTCCGGTCCCTGGCAAAGGAGCGGGAGCAACTCGCCGAGGAGCGGAAAGCCTTCCTCCTCGAGAAGGCTGAAGTTGAAGAGCAACAGCGGCTTGCTGCCGAGAAGCTGTCTGCGCAGGAAGGCGAGTTGGCGCAGCGGAAGGTTAACCTTGACAGCCACGAGGAGGAGCTTGCCGCGCGCGAGCAAACATTTGGCGGGGCTCTCAAGGAAGCAGAGGATGCTGCCGCAGCTGCCGAGGCCGCCAAGAAGGAGCTGGAGATGAAGGTGGCGCAGCTGGAGGCCGATCTCAAGGTGAGCGGCGAGGAGCTTGCTGCGCTCAAGCGTGAGCGCGAGAAGGACGCCTACACCCATGGCGAGCTGCAGGGTCGTCTCGCCGAGAGGAGCAAGGAGCTTAGCGCCGCAAAGGACTCCAACGCAGATCTTGAATTGAAGCTGACTACTTTGACCAAGACGCTGGACGGCGCCAGGGAGCAGGAGGTGGCCTTGAAGGAGAAGATCAAGGCCGACGAGGCGCTGCTGGCGAGTGCTGCTGCCGCCCAGAATGCTTTTAGGGAGAATGTGGAGCACTGGACCGAGGGTCTCGTGGATGTTGCCGCAGCCATCGACAGGGAGCTGGCGCAGCTGGCGATGGAGGATCTCGGGTATTCCTCCGATGAGCACCTCCAACCCAGCGCCAAGCTCAGCTTGTTCTTCAAAGGCGTGGCGACGGCCCTCCAGCGACTCCGGGAGAAGATCCCAAAGCAGCTGGCCGACGAGTCGCGCAAGATCTGCGCGGGAGCTCTTCAAAAGGTGCTGGTGAAGGTGGCCTTCCACAACCCAGGCCTCAACCTCACCAACGTCCTCAGGACCTTGCCGCCGGATGCTGATCTGGAAGCTCTCAAAACCCTTGTCGCACCCATTGTGGACAAGGTGAGCGGGATCAAGAGGGTTGAGGGCGATCGCGTAGATTATGCCGCCCGTTTTCTCTTTTTCTTGTCGCTGCTGGTCATGTTATGAGAACAATCTGTTAGAGCTGCGACAAGCTATCTTGTAATATGACTCTATTTTCGGTAGCGATTGCTGTTATTTCCTTTACTTGATTCCTTCCTTTGTATGTTTTTGCCCTACGCTTTTAGGGAACTTGTCAGCGCAGGCACCTTAGCCGCGAGCGCTGAGTGCGGGACGTCAGCAGCCTGCTGGCGGTGCTGCTACCGACAAGAAACCTTGTCGCAACTAGTCGCAGCTCACTTAAGTTGTTGAGCGGACTCGAAACAAAGTAAGGGCGCAACTAGCTACGAGTTGGTTCCTCCGTGCACAGGTTTTCCATACAAAGCACGGTCGTTCAAGGAAGATAACTTAAAATTTTTCAAACTGATTGCTCAAACTTTAGCAACTTAGCTTTTCTGTTGTTTGCTTCCCGGTAAGGCGAAACTTCCTTGAACGACGCTTGGTCCACACCATTATCTTCTCCTTTCCCCCCGGCAAACTTGTGGGCGAGGGAACCTTCCTTTCTTTGAGAAAGAGAAAGAAGAGAAAATAAAGATATGGAGCCTTACGGCTCGTTATTGCTTACCGGGGGTAGGCGCTGCACAAAGTGTCAGATAACGCATGCAAAAAAAAAGTAGAAAGCATGAAATTGACAAGATGTGCGGAGCACATCAGCTTTACTTATGCACGGGGTCTGCGCCCGGCTTCGTACAAAGGATTACATGCAACATCGGCAAGACTTGTACAAAAGGTGGTTGCCGGAACAGGTTCCGGCAACCGCGCCCTACGGGTAAAACTTACGAAGATGCTCAATGTTCCAGGAGTTGCTCACCGGAATGCCATCTTCGGTCTCAAGGCGGACAGCGCAAGGCCTAGTGACTCGTTTCACCCGGTAAGGGCCTTCCCACTTCGGTGTCAACTTGTTGGAATTCTTGGCGGACTGAACACGCCGAAGAACAAGGTCGCCTTCCTCGAGACTTCTGGCATTAACTTTGCGGCTATGGTAGCGGCACAAAGCTTGCTGGTATCGAGTAGCTCGTACAGCAGCCTGAAGACGGTCCTCCTCAAGGAGCAGCGCATCATCTTGTCGCAACTGCTCTTGCTCAAGCTCATCATAAGCGAGCACTCGAGGTGACCCGTATACGAGTTCCGTGGGGAGAACTACCTCTGCTCCATAGACTAGAGTGAAAGGTGTCTGGCCAGTGGCTCGATTTGGCGTCGTCCTGATCGACCAAAGAACCACCGGCAGCTCCTCAATCCAGTTCTTTCCGCACTTGCGCAGCCTGTCGAAAGTCCTGGTCTTGAGCCCGCGCAGCACTTCAGCATTCGCCCTCTCCGCTTGACCGTTACTTCTCGGATGAGCAATAGAAGTGAAGCAGACCTTGGTGCCAAGATCTTGGATGTACTGCATGAAGGTGCGGCTCGTGAATTGTGTGCCGTTGTCGGTGATGATCTTGTTAGGGATCCCGAAGCGGCAAACAATCGACATGAAGAACTTGACTGCTGACTGTGCTGTCACCTTCCTCACTGCTTCCACTTCCAGCCACTTTGTGAACTTGTCGATTGCAACGTACAAGTACTCAAAGCCCCCGACAGCTCGGGGAAAGGGGCTGAGGATGTCGAGCCCCTAGACCGAAAATGGCCAGGATAAAGGGATCGTCTGGAGAGCTTGAGCTGGCTGGTGTATCTGCTTGGAATGGAACTGGCACGCTTCACACTTGGTTACTTGTGCAGTTTCATCCTGGAGGGCTGTTGGCCAAAAGAAACCTTGCCGGAACGCTTTGCCGGCAAGTGCTCTTGCGCCAATGTGGTGACCACATATGCCTCCATGTATCTCTGCCAACAGCTTTTGTCCGCCTTCCCGGTGAATACACTTCAATTTCACGCCATTGAGTCTTCTTCTGTACAGTGTGTTGTCGACAAACTGGTACATACTTGACTGCCGGGCTACTCTTTCCACTTTTTCTTGCTCTTCGGGAAGTTCTCCTGTCTGAAGGAAACGGACAATCTGTTGTGCCCATGCTGGAGCTTGCGGCTCGACAACAAGGACTAAAGGCACATCTGCTGTTGCGGGAACATCCGCCTCTACGGCGAGAACCTGCGGCTCAGCCGGAGCTTGACGTTCCCCGGCAAGCTTGCCGGAGCAAAACTTGTCAGGAGCGTCTGCTTCAACGGAACAAACCCTAGGGCTTGCCAGAGCAGACTGCTCCTCAGCACCCTAGGTGTTGATCTTGAGGACCTTCTTGGCGGCGGCTTCGGGGAGCTCTGCCGGAAAATAGTCACCAGAAATCAACTTCCTCTTCTTGCTCTGTCCAGTTGATGGCGTTACAGACGGTTGAGTCAGTTTGAGCACAAAGATCCCTGGTTCCACAGGTAACTTGAGTGCGGCGCACTTCAACAGGCCATCGGCAATGTCGTTCTGAGCTCTTGGAACATGTTCCATCTATAGGCCGTCAAAGTGCTCTTCTAGTTTTCTTACTTCATCAACGTAAGCTTCCATCAACGGACTCTGATAATTCTTGTTCACTTGGCGGACGACAAGTTGTGAGTCACCCCTGACAATGAGCTTCTTGATCCCAAGGTTTGCTGCGATCCTGAGACCGGCAAGCAAACCTTCATACTCTGCAGTATTGTTCGTTGCTTGCTCCTTGGGAAAGTGCATCTGGACTACGTACTTGAGGTGCTCTCTGGTGGGTGCAACAAGCAGCACGCCCGCACCGGCGCCTTGCAGCGAGAAGGCACCATCAAAGTACATCAGCCACTCTTTGCTTGCTTCCTTGATGGGGATGCTCGTTTCTGGAATTTCTTCATCTTGTGTTGGCGTCCATTCTGCTATGAACTCCGCCAATGCTCTGCTTTGGATAGTTGAAGTGCTCTCAAACTTGAGGCCAAAGCTTGACAGTTCCAGTGCCCACTCGACAATCCTGCCTGTTGCTTTTGGATTTTGCAGTATCCTCTTCAGCGGAAAACGAGTGACGACTGTGATCTCATGAGCTTGGAAGTAATGGCGCAGCTTTCTCGAGGCCATGAGAAGGCCGAAAAGCAATTTCTGCACACCAGAGTACCTTGACCTAGCCCCCTGCAGAAGGGAACTGACAAAGTAAACTGGGCGCTGCACCATTCTTTTCTGCATCTTCTCACGCGCCTGCGCAGATCCATCTTTGTCGGGACCAGAGCTTGCCGGTGAAGTCCCCTGCTTGTCACTGGATGCATCTGCCGTGGTTGCTGGCTCATCATCCGCCTCCCTCTCCGCTACTAACGCAGCACTAACCACTTGATTGGTTGCCGCTATATATAGCAGCAACTTCTCTTGTGTCTTAGGTGCGACAAGTGTTGGAGTGGAGGACAGGTATCTCTTTAAGTCCTGCAGTGCAGCCTCCGCTTCCGGAGTCCATTTCATTGGACCTGCCTTTTTCAATATTTTGAAAAATGGCAGGGCGCGCTCAGTAGACCTAGAGATAAACCTGCTGAGAGCAGCTACGCAGCCGGCAAGTCTTCGTACATCCTTGACGCGCTTTGGCGCTTCAATCTGCTCAATGGCCTTGATCTTGTCGGGATTGGCTTCAATTCCCCGCTGAGACACGAAGAACCCGAGAAGCTTGCCGGAGGGGACTCCAAACACACACTTCTCGGGGTTAAGCTTGAGGTTGATCTTGCGCAGATTTGTAAAGGTTTTGTCTAAATCTTGAATCAGAGTCGCCTTGTCCTTGCTCTTGACCACTATGTCATCCATGTAGGCTTCCACATTTCTGTGTATTTGCGGCTCAAAAGTGTCATGGACTACTCTTGCAAATGTTGAACCAGCATTCTTTAAACCGAAAGGCATCCGTACGAAACAGTATGTGCCACATGGGGTGATGAATGCGGTCTTCTCCTCATCCTCTTCTGCCATGAAGATCTGATGGTATCCTGAGTATGCATCAAGAAATGAAAGCAAGTCACATCCGGCCGTGGAGTCAACAATCTAGTCGATGCGCGGCAAGGGAAATGGGTCTTTGGGACAAGCTTTATTGACATCAGTAAAGTCAATACAAAGCCTCCATTTCCCGTTTGCCTTGCGCACGACTACAGGGTTGGCCAACCACGTAGGATGGAGCACTCCTCTGACAAGGCCTACTGCTTCCAATTTCTTGATTTCTTCTGCGATGAATTCTTGGCGCTCCACTGCCTGTTTCCTGACTTTCTGCTTGACGGGCCGCGCATGAGGACGGACGGCAAGATGGTGCTCGATTACTTTCCTGGGAACACCGGGGATGTCAGACGGTTGCCATGCAAATACGTCGACGTTCGCCCGTAATAAAGCAACGAGCGCACTTTCCTATTTAGGGTAGAGAGTGGCACTGATGGTGAAGGTACCACCAGTGCCATCCTCTTTGGCGGACACCTTCTTGGTCTCTGGTGGAGCTGCCATTGTCTTCTTACACTTGCCGGTGGAGCTCGATGGTGCGTCCTCGACGGTAGCGTAGCACTCCGAAGAGGTGCGTTTGCCGGAGTGGGCATCAGAACTCTTGCCGGACTTGGTCTTCTTCTTCGCCCCGGGGGCTTCAACGGCAAGTGACTTGCAATCTGTTGCGGCTGCTGCTTCCCGGTAGATCTTGTCGGCGCAGATAAGAGCATCCTTCTTGTCGCCAGGGACAGAGATGACACTTATCGGGCCTGGCATCTTAAGCATGTTGTATGCATAGTGAGAGGCTGCCATGAATTTGGCGAGTGCTGGATGGCCGAGTATCCCATTGTAAGGCAATGGAAAGTCAGCAACGTCAAAAGTGACCCTCTCAGTTCTGAAGTTCAACTCGCTGCCAAATGTCACCAGCAACGTGATCTTTCCCTTCGGCTTGCTCCTTCTCGGATTGATTCCTTGGAATCTGCCGGTCTCTTCGAGCTCGTCATCAGGGATCTAGAGTTTCTGGAGTACCGTGGAGGAGATCAGGTTCAAGCCGTCCCCGCCGTCAACTAGCATCTTAGTGACCTTGAGGTTGCGGATAGTTGGTGAAACCAACATCGACAAGCACCCGACCACAGTTATGCGATCAGGGTGGTCCTCAATATCAAAGATGATAGGCGTGCTGGACCATTTCAAAGGCTTGCGTGACTCGACGGGTGGTTCTGCTGCATTGACTTCCCACACCCACTGCTTAAGCTGGCGGTGTGAAGTATGCAAAGAAGCACCACCGTCAACGCATAGGACCTCTGTGGCTTTCTGGAACTCCTGCTCCTCGGTCTCGTCATCATCCATATCTTCATCATCGTCGTCATCTTCATCCTTGTCGCGGCCACGGGGAGGTCTGTCTCCTTGCTGCTGCTTGGCCTTGCCGTGGCGTCCTCCTCGGTCGGGGCGTTTCTTGCCGGCTCCTCCAGCACCTTCCTAGGCCTTCTCCTTGTCGTGTCGCTCATATTCAGCCTTTTGCTGCTCGACAAGCTGCTCGACCTTCTTGCAGCTCTAGAGGTCATGGCCCTTGGTGCGGTGGATCTTGCAGTACTGCTTGTTGGTGCCGTCCTGCTTGTCGGCGACCGCCACAGCCTGGTAGTTAGTGCCTGCGGCAATCTCCTCGCCGGAGCTACCAGCTTTGGCTTTCTTGGCGCCACCTCTGTTGCCGGACTGCTCAACGACTAGCACATCTCTGCCTTTCTTCTTCCTGTTGTTCCGCCGCCGGTTTTTCTTTGCCGGGGCAGCCTCCTCACTATCGGATCCTCCTGCTTTTGTATTCTCTCCGGGGAGTTTCCTCCCTTCCTCAGCACGTGCACACTTGTCGGCCAAGGCATATAGCTCACTGACGTCTCTGATTTTGCACATCGCCATCTCCTCCCGCATCCTGCGGTTTCGCACGTTCTGATGGAACGCGCTGATTACCGCGGCAGGGTGGACATCTGGGATGTTGTGTTGTACGCGGCTGAATCTCTGAATGTACTTGCGCAGGGGCTCTCCTTCCTTCTGGGCGAGCAGATGAAGGTCGCTCTCTTGGCCATGAGGCTTGTGGCCGCCTGTAAAGGCGCCGACAAACTGATGGCATAGGTCTGCCCAGGAGGATATGGAGTTGTCCGGCAAGTGCATGAGCCAGGATCTGACATTGGGCTTGAGCACTAGCGGGAAGTAGTTGGCCAGGATCTTGTCGTCCCGCCCCCCGGCAGCTTGCACCGCAATGGTGTAGATGCTAAGGAACTCCGACGGATGCGACTTGCCATCGTACTTCTCTGGTACGTCTGGCTTGAAATTCTTCGTGCTGGGCCACTGGACTTGCCGCAGCTCACGAGTGAACGCAGGGCAACCTACCGCGTACGGCAAGTCGCCTGGTTCCCCTGGTGCATGCATGTCGACAGAGGGCCCAGCGCACTGGTCCGATTGACGCCGCGCTTCTCTTCGGCGCTCGATGCGAGTATGAGCGTCTTCTTGCTGTCGTTCGTGAAGAACTTGGCGCTGATCACGACGAGCTCGTGGATCTGATGATGCGGTGGACGCTGTCGAGGTGGATCCAACAAGTCGGTGATCTTGGCCTTCGGGGTGGAGAGTGCATGGTGGTTGCACCCCCACCGGTTTCGTCGCCATCGGCTCGTGCCTGGCAGTCCTGCCGCGGCAGCGATGTACTCGGCTGCCGCGGAGTGTCGCCATTGGCGAAGCCGATGAGACTCTGAATGGTGGCCCTCCATTTATCGATCTTGTCTGCCGTTGGAGGGTAATCCAGGAGCAGTTGAGCTCGCGCCAAAGCTTCTGCTGGAGTGGTGGGCGGCAGTGGCGAACGGCGCGAGGAGCGGGATATGCTCGGACTTCTAACTATGTTAGAAGGAGAAGTATCCCGTCCAGGCGACCGTGTCTCGCTCGTGCTAGCATGTTGGCGTGCATGCTGGTCTTGAGCACCCCGAGATCCACCAGCTCGATCTTGGTCCAACAAACGTATGGCACTGCGAATACCATGACGCTGTCGGTCCTGCGGCTCCTGAGATGGGCGCGGTGCATGTATGGACGCCGAGGTCTGCGCAGCCTTGTCCTTGGACCTGGCAGCACCGTGGGCTCCCTCGTCAATGCCCGTTCTTCCGCCGGCGTCTACCCCACCACCCGTTTGCTCCGGTGGTGGTGGGATCAACGTGGACGGAACAGCTGCCGCCGAAGCCTTCTTCTTCGGTGGCATGTCGATGAAGAAGATGAAGATCTAGCTCGTGTGAACACCGGATCAGGTTCACACAACCTCGACGCCCCCTACCTGGCGCGCCAAATATGTCGGGGAAACTGATCCACGAACACCAATGGGACCGGCGGACCGAGCCCCTTTCGGCTCGGCGGGGGGCGGAGATCGCACGAAGAGCGGATCGAGGCGAAGCACATGAGCAGTTTACCCAGCTTCGGAGCTCTCCGGAGAGATAACACTCCTACGGCTGCATGTCTGGGTGTATTGAGTTCTTGCTCGGGAGCGCTGAGTGCTACAGTACACACTAGCTGCTAACGAGACTGAGCGTGAGTGTTTTTCTGCCTTCCGAACCCCCCTCTACGTTGCCCATGGGCCTCCTTTTATATGCTAAAGGGGTCTCCGACAGGTGGCAATGTAGACAAGGGTAAAAATGGAAAAGGAATTGCGGTTGGTACAACTACCTGTACAGTGTATCATACCTAACCCTGACGGCAGGGGACAAAGGCATTAAATGCCCGTCTACGTCGCCCAAATTGTGCAAAAAGGGACCGTCAGGGACGCTACCGCTTGCCACGATGGCAATCTTGTCAGCGTCGCTTGCCACCGCGCACCGCTGGCCGCACAGCCTCTTGCCACGCGCGCCTGGAAAGGTCCCAGGGCGACACGTTGGTGGATGTGCTGGAGCGCCGGTACAGAGTGGTAGCCTGCCGCGGCAAGCGCCTTGCCGCGGTCGTTGTCTTGTCGCATCCGGAATCTTGTCGCTCACCGGGCCTTGCCGGGACGCGTGGCGCGTCGCGGCAAGTTCCTTGAGATGCCTTGGTTGGCCTTCCCGGCAAGCTCCTCTTGCCGGGTCCTTGTCTCCTTGGCTTGAATACTTTGTTCATGAATGGCTCCAAAGGAACCACGGAGGACCTTGGCGGTCACCCGGCAAGCCTTGCCGCGGGGTGCTGCAACTGCCCGTGCACAAGTTCGGGATACTAGGGTACCCCTACTCTAGTACACCGACAGGACCCTTCTTGGGTGGAGCGCTCCATGGACTCACGCAGCCGTTACCCTTCGTGGGTTGAAGTCTCCATCAACGTGGATGTACGATAGCACCACCTATCGGAACCACGACAAAAACATCTGTGTCTCCAATTGCGTTTGAATTCTCCAAACCCTTCCCTTTACATTCTTGCCAGTTGCATGATTTACTTTCCGCTGCTCATATACTCTTTGCATGCTTGCTTGAATTGTGTTATGATTGCTTGACTTGTACTAAATTAGCTAAAATCTTCCAAGAACTAAAATTGGGAAAAGGATAGATTTTTATTTGGTCAAGTAGTCTAATCACCCCCCCCCTCTAGACATACTTCCGATCCTACAGAGAGGTTGCACTAGCGAAAGTACGGGCCCTAGGCCTCATTTTTAAGCATTGCAACACCGTTTTTGTGCCCGTTTACTATTTGCTACCTTTCTGTTTTTATTTATTCAGATTATAAAAATATATTTCTACCATCCATATTACACTTTTGTCACCATCTCTTCGCCGAACTAGTGCACCTATACAATTTGCCATTGTATTGGGTGTGTTGGGGACACAAGAGATTTCTTGTATTTGGTTGCAGGGTCGTTTGAGAGAGACCATCTTCATCCTACACCTCTCACAGATTGATAAATCTTAGGTCATCCACTTGAGGGAAAATTGCTACTGTCCTACAAAACTCTTCGCTTGGAGGCCCAACACGTGTCTACAATAATAAAGTTGCATAGTAGACATCAAGCTCTTTTCTGGCGCTGTTGCCGGGGAGGTGAGTGCATGAAGGTATATCTTTAGATCTTGCAATTGAATCTTTTAGTTTCTTGTTTTATCACTAGTTTGGTTTATAAAAGAAAACTACAAAAAAAAATGGAATTGAGGTTACATCATAGTATTGATCATCTTTATGATATCTTTCTTGAAAATAATGGTTCAGAAAATTGTGCTCAATTGATAGAAGAAGAATTTAATAAAAAGATTGGCTTGAATGATGAGCATGATTGCAATGTTGTTAGTATGAATTCTTTGAATATCCAAAATTCTAATGATGAGTGCACTAGCCATGATAATGATGTCTCCTATAAGAGTGTCAATTTTTGCGGAGTAAATTGGGAGTGCATACCAAAAAGGGAAGATAGATTTTGTTAGAGGCATAAGTATTTATAAACTAAATGGTTGCAAGAAAGGATAGATATTTATGCTGAAAATTTAAATTTTCCTAGCCATCCTTATGAACTTTGCAATGAACGTGGTCATTTGATTAACCAATGCAAATTGTTTCATGATCGAATCATGTCCAAAAATTGTATTGACTTGATTTTCCTTACGCATCATAATGAACTTAGTTTGCTTCTAGGTTATGAAGAAATGAAATGTATAACTAAGGATATCCTAGAATTTGCCCTTGAGAGAGTTCTTGATTTTGATCTAGAGGAAATTTATTTGTTTTGTGCGGTAAATTGCATTAAGAATCCGTATATTGCCAACTATCTAAAGACAAGAAAAAAAATAGAGCATGAAGAGAGTACTAATGAAAGGGAAAATATTTCCCAATACCCTCCTAGTGTTTCTTATGATGAATCGGGTAACGAGGAGGAGCTTCCTATCCAATCAATCTCTTCAACAAGATGCTCAGAAAAAATGATTAAACCCACACGTGAGGTGGTGAAGAAGAAAAAGAAAAGAAGAAAAAGTAGAGGTAAAAAGGTAACTATCCCATGTAATATTGCTCCTATCACCATTGTGCCTCATGAAAGTGAATCAAATATGTTGATGGAGGATGATGATATTGAGTATGATTTTGTGATGCCTACTACTTGTTGTGATGATTATGATTGGGAAGACAATGATGTCTCTTATGATACTAAAAATCTTTTTGGCACTTGCTTGGAAGAATATGATAGTAATATTTTCTATACTAGTGGTGCCATTCATGCTATTGATAAGAATGATTATGATGATATGCAAAACCATAAGCTTGGGGATGCTATGTTTGATGAGTATGAAATGTTTGAAGATTTATTTGCTGAAAATAATGCTTGTCCTAAGCTTGGGTATGTTTTGCATAATGAATATGATCCTTTGATTCCTTCTACTTTCGATAAGAAAATTTATTATGATGATAACATGCCTCCTATTTATGATGATTACAATGATGAAAGTGGGTTTGGAAGAGTGTCAACTCTAGGTAGTAGTGATCCCACTATTTTGAAGGGTGTTGAATCTTATTACAATATTGATGAAAGTGGATTTGGAGAGGTTATGACTTTATTTAGTGATACATCCAGTATTTTGGAAGAGGTTTCAATTGACTACGATTAGAACAAAGTTGCTACTTATGATGATTATTATGATGACATGTATGCCATAAAGAGTAATAAATTATCTATGCTTTTGGATCCTCAAAATAATGCTTTATGTGATGGTTATATGGATTAATATATTCATGATGCTACTGAAAATTATTATGAGAGAGGAACTTATGCTCTTACATATCTCCATAATATCAAGTTTCTTCTCTATGTGTTGATTGTTTTGCAGTTATACTTGTTTTGCCTTCCTATGCTAGTTGATTCTTGTTCCCATAAGTTGTTTGCTCAAAAAATCCCAATGCATAGGAAGTGGGTTAGACCTAAATGTGCTAGTCATATGCTTCATGATGCTCTTGTTATGTTTCAACTTTTATCTTTTATGCGAGCATCATTGAAATTATCATGCCTAGCTAAAAGGCATTAAAGAAAAGCGCTTGTTAGGAGACAACCCAACACTTTTACCTACTGTTTTTTTGTGTTCACATGATTAGGCTACTGTAGTAATCATTTTTTATTGTCTTTTTTTCAATAAAGTGCCAAGTAAAGCCTTTGGGATCATGTTGGGTGATAGTTGATTTGATCTTGCTGAAAAATAGAAACTCTTGCGCTCACAAAAATAGCTCTCATTTTTAACAGAAGAGTGATTTTGAGTTGATTCTTTTTGCAGAAAATTAATATACATATTTCATACGTGGTCCAATTGTTTCATAATTTTTGGAGTAGAAGAAGTATGGTTGAGTACAAGTTACTATAGACTGTTCTGTTTTTTACAGATTCTGTTTTCAATGCATAGTTTGCTTGTTTCCTTGTTTCCATGGCTTATATTGCTCAATATAAATTGTGGAAATGATATTCTACAGTAGAAATTATGTGGAAACAATTATGAATCTTGTCTTTGACAGTACCAAAAGTGAAATGGTTTGCTCTTTATCATACTAACCTATCTCACAAGGTTCCGTTAAGTTTTGTGTGATTGAAGTTTTCAAGTTTTGGGTGAGATGTCGATATGAGGAGAATAAGGAGTGACAAGACCCTAAGCTTGGGGATGCCCAAGGCACCCCAAGGGAATATCCAAGGAAGATCCAAGCAACTAAGCTTGGGGATGCCCCGGAAGGCATCCCCTCTTTCTTCTCCAACATTATCGGTAACCTCACTTGGAGCTATGTTTTCATTCATCACATGATATGTGTTTTGCTTGGAGCGTAAATTTTTTTATACTATTTGCTTGGTGTTATTTAGAATATGTTTTTCATCGTTTATTTGAATAAAAGTGGCAACGATAGCCTTTGCCATGCTTATTTTGCAAGTATACTTGTTGCTGTTTGAAAACAGAAAGTTTATCGATGTTGCAAAAATTCCCTAGAAAATTCAGAATATGATAAATTGTTGAAAATTTTTGCGTAACAAGATATGATAAATTTTCTACAGTGTAATATTTTTATCATAATTTTTGGAGTTAGGGAAGTATGATAAATCTTGCATTCTTTACAGACTGTACTGTTTTGGCAGATTGCTGTTATCTTTGCATATGTTTGCTTGGTTAATGATTCTATTTGAGGATAGGAGTATTAAATATGTAGATAAATTTAGTATGCAATGTTGAATAATAATTTTAGTGATTTGCTACAGTAGATAATGATAAGGTTTTGCACTGATTTATTGTCACATCCCTGGTCCTGTTATGCACTAGGCTAGACCTCATGTGAGCATCATGTTTTAATTCAAATGAAATTTGAATTGAGGAATTTTCAAAGCCTCAGAAACCTTCTAAAAATGATCAACATTAAAATCTCATCAAATGAGTCCAAGAAAATGTTCCTGTTATTCCGTAAAAATATTGGCATGAGGTAAAGTGCAAACCAATATTTTTGGAGTGACTGAAACATTTATTTTGGGCCTTTGAGTTAAATAAATAGCTATTTGCATTTGATATAATATATTATATATAATTAATATATGTCCAATAATTCTGGAACATTTTATGTGGTTTGGTATATTTTAGTTCTAGCCACATAATTATTTTCAGGATTTTATAAAATGGTTTAGTATTTTTACTAAACCAAAACAAAACAGAACAAAATAGAAAACAATAAATAAAAGCAGAGAGAGAACTTACCTCAGCTTACCTGGCAGCCACCCGCAGCCCAACACTGTGCAGCCTAGCAGCGGCCCAGCCCACCACCGCAGCCATCCCTGTCGTCTTCCTCCTCGGACAGTAGGACGCAGGCGCGTGGCCGGAGCGCGCGGGCACACGCCCAGGCCACCTCCTGCCTCTCTGCCTGTCTCCCCGTCGCCCTGAGGATGCCACGCACCCCCCTGGACCGCTCTCACTCTCCCTCGTTCCTTCTTCTCTCTTCTCTGGCTCTCTCACTCGCGCGACCGAGAACCGCCGTCGCCGCCGCTCATCGCAGTCGTAGCCACCACCGTCGTTCCACCCCACCAGAGTGACCAAAGGCTCCGCCTCGACGCCCCCGACCTCTCCATGGAGCTACACAACGCCGGGAGCCCTACATCGCCGCCCACGCCGTCTTCCCCATCTCCGGCCGCCGAGGATCTTCGCCGTTGATTCGCCACCATCGTCGCTTCCCCGAGCCCGCTTCTACGGCCCCTGCAACCGCTGTGAGACCATGACCCTTTTCCCTCTAACCCCATGCTCGATTGCCTCCCCTAACCGCCCTAACCACCTTGCCGAGCGCTCCTCGCCGCCGGCCATGGCACCGCCGTGGCCACAGATGTCTTAGCTCGCGTCTGAGCACGTCCTCGGGCTCGAGATGTTCCCAGGAGCCAAAAACTCCCATCGGTTCGTCCGTAGCCGCACCATAGCATCGTCTTAGGCAATGCCCGAGCTCCGGTCGCCGCCTCTCTCGCCGTAGTGGCCGCTACCGGCCACCCCAGCCGCGGCCACAGCCACCGCTGGACGCGCCGCGTCGCGGACGTTCTAATGAGCCAAACCGCGCGCCAAACCATCGCCCCTAGCTCAAATCCGAGCCGCGCCGCCATGCGGAATGGTCGCCGCCGGCGATACTCCGGCGACTGCCGATGTGGCACGCTTAATTAGTGTTAATGACCCAACTAATTAAACCCACAGCCACTGACAGTGGGACCCACCCCTAGTCAAACCCCAGCCAGCGCTGGGTTTGACCGGGATTAGCTCCTGTGTCACTGACGTGTGGCCCCCACACGTCAGGTTTGACCTGGGGCGCCCAGTTGACCCTGCTGACGTCACCGTGACGTGGTGCTGACGCCATAATCATTTCTGGATTTAATATTATTCAGGAAATTCCAGAAAATGCCTAAAACTTCTAAAATTCATAGAAATTCAACCGTAACTCCAAATCAAATATTTTATATATGAAAAATTATCAGAAAAATTCAAGGAATCCATCTGTACCATTTTCATGCATGTTAGAACAACTTATAGCTGCTGTTTAGCACAAATCAATTAAATGGCATTTGAATAATCACATATGGAGTTTGAATTTGAATCTTGTATTCAAACCAACTTCATTTAATCTGTTGCTAGTTGCATTAGCCCAAAACACATTCATTTTGCCATGTCATGATCATGCATCATATTGTGCATTGCATTGATTGTGTTCCCTTCTGTGTTGCCGGTATTTGTCCCCTTCCGGTAGACGATGTTCCGACGTTGTGATCGTTGACACTGATGAAGACTCAATGTTATCTTCAGAAGTGCCAGGCAAGCAAAACCCCCTTGTTCATTCCGATACAATCCCACTCTCTCGCTCCTGCTCTCTTTTACTGCATTAGGACAACAACGATTCATCTGTTACTTGCTGCGGTAGCTGAACCCCTTTATCCTTTGCATGACTTGTCATTCCACAGTAAATAGATGAAACCCACTAGCATGGGTAGGAGTTGTTTGAGCCCTGTTGTGCCTACTCATTCTTGCTTGTTTGTCATGCCTGCTACTGCTTAGAGTTGAGTCAGGTCTGATTCATCGGGGATGAATCAGAGGCGTGTGAACATGTCCTATTGTGTGTGAGCTAAGTGTGTGAACACGTTTTGGTAAAGGTAGCGGTGAGAGGACATGTAGGAGTACATGGTGGGTTGTCTCATTGCAGCCGTCCTCAGGAACTGAGTTATGTGTTTGTGATCCATGATTCAGCTACTACCACGCATTGGGCCCGAAACCAATGGACCCTCTCGGCTTCTTGATCACCCTTGTCCTCTGTCCAGGAGTTGCTAGTAGTTTCTGGTGTTTGTAGTATGCTGGAGGCCGTGGGCAGCGCTGACCGTAGGGGTGGGCTGTGATGTGGTAGGCACGTGGCACGGTGTACCGGGCGCCCGTTTGGTGTCTCGGGAACCCTGTTCACATCGTTTGGGGCTGTGAGCGAAACTCCGGCCGGATCTCCTCATGGATGGAACCCAAATAGGCGATAAACCTGGACTAGAGACTTAGGTGATTAGGTAGGCCGTGGCCGACACCCACGTTGGGCTTCCGCTTGAAGGTTGCCGAGTACATGTCATGTAAATGGCGGTAAGTGGTGAGAGCGTGTGTGAAGAAGTACACCCCTGCAGGGTTAACATCATCTATTCAAATAGCCGTGTCCGCGGAAAAGGACTTCTGGATTGCTTATATCAGTTCAAAGACAAGTGAAAGTGGATACTCTAAAATACGCAAGATAAGCGTGAGTGCTATGGATGGCGTTCTCATAGGGAGACGGGAGCAGATCCATAGTGGTGTATTGATATGGTGAATATGTGGACTCGTGTGCGCCACCTCAAAAGAGTTACTTGCAGTCGTAGTTCAGGATAGCCACCGAGTCAAAGCTGGCTTGCTGCAGTTAAACCCCACCATCCCCTTTGTTGATAATGATGCATATGTAGTTAGTTCTGATGTAAATCTTGCTGGGTACATTTGTACTCACGTTTGCCTATTTTATGTTTTTGCAGAGAGACTTCGGTCTCGCTAGTAGTTCCGCGTGGACTTCGACGTTTAGCTTGTTACCTCAGCTACGATCTTGTGCCCTCGGCAGGATCTGATAGATAGTCAGGCTTCTCATCCTTTTTCATTTATAGATGTCTGTACTCAGACATGATAGCTTCCGCTTGTGCTTTGACTTGTATGCTCTGAATGTTGGGTCGTGAGACCCCTGTTTGTAATATCTCGCTCCTCGGAGCCTATTGATTAAATACTTGAGTCGTAGAGTCATGTTGTGATGCCATGTTGTGTTTGCACATATCGAGCATATTGTGTGTATGTTATTGAAATGCTTGGTATGTGTGGGATCTGACTATCTAGTTGTTTATCTTTAGTAGCCTCTCTTACCGGGAAATGTCTCCTAGTGTTTCCACCGAGCCACGGTAGCTTGCTACTGCTCCGGAACACTTAGGCTGGCCGGCATGTGTCCTTCTTCGTTCCTGTGTCTGTCCCTTCGGGGAAATGTCACGCGATGAATACCGGAGTCCTATTAGCCCGCTACAGCCCGGTTCACCGGAGTCCTGCTAGCCCAGTGCTACAGCCTGGATTCACTCGCTGATGACCGACACGTTCGATGCTGGGTCATGGATGCCTGTCCCTGTAAGTCTGTGCCACTTTGGGTTTACGACTAGCCATGTCAGCCCGGGCTCCTTATCATATGGATGCTAGCGACACTGTCATATACGTGTGCAAAAAGGCGCAAACGGTCCCGGGCTAAGGTAAGGCGACACCCGTGGGAATACCGTGCGTGAGGCCGCAAAGTGATATGAGGTGTTACATGCTAGATCGATGTGGCATTGAGTCGGGGTCCTGACAGCGTTGGTATCAGAGCTTGACTGCCTGTAGGATTACCAAGCCAAACTGGTCGAAGTTGAGTCTAGAAATTCTTTAGTTATATAAGGGAATTGATTGTGGGATGGAACGTAAGGCTCTTTTTACTCCTTACACCTTATGCCTTCTGATCTGAGTCATCATCTTCTCTTCTACGGGGATTAAGAACTAGGCTATCTCTTCTTTCTATCAGGATCACGTGTTACTAATCCGTAGACTTATAAGATTGTTGGATTAAGCCTCAGTTCAGTTTCTACCTCTGTATGTTAATTATTGATCTCGAGACCTTGATATTGTGCTTCTGAGTGGTTATGCCACCATTTTTGTGAATGTCTCACATCTTTTCTGAGCATTTACAGCCGTTATGCTGTCCGAGTCATCCCAGGTTTCTGAATAGTCTGAAGCATTTGCAAAATCCCTTCCTCCCGTTCCGATGTTCCTTTGGGCCAGATTAACCACACTAATCGGTGAGTTGAGGTAAATTATTGCCTCGACATATATGTTGGAATTATTATTATGACCCTGGGTATTTAGGGAGTCGCCTAGAAATCTAGCCATGATCTGTGTTTCCAGTGTGATGATTCTGGCCTTTATTCTCGAAAGCATCCCGTGATGCTACTTAGTAGTAGGTATTCTATTCCTGGGTTCTTGAACCCGAGATTCACTTTACTTACTTCATGTTGATAGTGTTTGCTAGCTCCTTTAGGATATTAGTAACCTTGTGATAGTCCTCGAGGTCCGTGGTATTTCCTTCTTCCAAATACCATGAACCATTCAGGCAGAAGTTATTGGATCAAAAGATCTCAATTAGAGTACTCTTGAGGAGTTCTCCATTCATAAATCATGACTCTGCCAGTCCTACCTCTCTGCATGGGTTATCCGGAAGAAACATGTGGAACTTGGTTCGACATACTAATCTATGCATCCACAACTCAGAAAATTATATGTTCTTTGAGTTGTCCCTCTTAGTTGTCTTCTGACCCTCGTCTATCATTTGATAGTCAAGAGTATGTGTGCATTCTTATTATTCTTGTGGTCCGTCGAGCCATTCTATTCTGGAATGACTAGGGGAAACAAACTCCAGTACCTTGTCCATCTCCAGGATTGGGTCAAAACAGTCGTACTCCATAGATCAAATTGCTAATCTTGCTTTTGCTCTGTTCTACCTTAGAGTATTACCATCTTTATATCAAGAGTGTCATGGGAATTGCACACCACCCTATGAACTCTTGGTACAGTGATACTTCTTGCCATCATTGTTCATTCCTCGGTTCCTGTGTTATTCTAACCGGAATGTCGACAAGTGAATCGTGATGTGTGAAATCAATACTCCTAGCAACCTTGTTGCTGGTAGTTAAAGGACAATAATCTCATTCTCAGCGTGTTGGTTCTTGAATCATCCTTCTAAGACTGATCGTGCTACCTAGTCCTTATTTCGGTGCACCCTTCGATTGATGAGTTAGGATCTTGTCAAGTCCTCACTCATTTGATCATATCGTCTTGCCCTCAAAAGCAAGATTGTTCTCGAGCTTAGTAACATACCGGTGGTTCGTGACTTTCCAAATATCTTCTTGGAAGTGTTACCGGGTTGTTTCCTGACTGTTATGTTGAGCTCGTGATCAAGTTGGTTTCTTGTGAACCACCTTTCCCCCAAGAATCTGTGTTAGATATCCCTGAGCTAGTTGGTTAAGCTAGACAACAACTTGGAGAGTTGGAAGATAAAAGCTTGCCTGACTTAGTTCGTTCCAAAGGGATATTCTTGTGTAGTGTGTGTTGAAGAAAGGTGATGTCTTCATTGATTGACCCTCGCGATCAATTGCTGGACCTATCGTCCTAGCCAAAACTTTGATTTGAGTATGGGCTATCCTCAAATCAAATCAGTACCAACGATGCTCGTAATGTTGTCTTACTCGTGGTTGATCCCTCGAGCATATACCATTACATCTTTTGGTCTGACCAATACTATCACCGTGTTCACATGATGGTGGAAGTCCAGTGATATGGAAACCCGGATGAATTGTTGTTGAGCCCATTGACAACATCCTTATCTCCTCCATGATTTTGTTGAACATTAAGCTAGTGTTGGAAACTTTTGAAAGCATTTGTTCATGCTAGTTCATGAACCATATGTTCGGATGTAAGAAGTGACTTCCTCCAGTTCATGTGCATTTGATGCAAGTTGCCGCCATGGATTCGAGAAAGTCAATGTTGTTCCTTTGGAATCATCCCAAATCAGTCATGCACACGTGCGAAGAATTCTGTGGTTTGAAGACTTGCAACCTTCAATCTATATGTACCCCTAGCACACCAAGCCACTGATTGATTTGTTCAAGGAGAAGGAGTTCCTTCATAAGAGCTAATCCGGACTTATGTAAGGACTTCGATACCCTCGTTGATGGTTCTCCCACCCGAACTCGGTAGTGTTTGATTATAAGACTACTACGTGGCCATGCTTGTCTGGGACAACGTGTTCACATGTTAGTAGCAGAACAAGCTCATGTTTAGAGCTTGCTATCGTAGTTCATTCCTGAGAATCTCGCAACGTCATCTCATCGATTTGTGTTGCAAACTTTCGTTTTTCTTCCTAGACTCGATGAGTCTGGAATATCCTGACACCAACCAGATCTGAATCTCAGGCAGATATGATGGTTTGGAACATTTCCCAAGAACTATAATATCGGTCCCTCGAAAACCGGTAAAGTGGATGTCGTGGCCAACACACCAGCCGAAAGACCTATTATTGCAGTATCTTGATTGAAGAAGTTGGCCACCTCCCCATAAGGATTTCGTAGGATTTACCTCCCTAGTTGTTCCTTATGGATTCTTGTGCTCCCGAAGTCCGACCTTTACTTGATGTTCTAGATATCAAACCATATCTATGAATGGGTTACACTAGCACATCAAGAAGAACATTAGAAGCGGAGTGCTAAATGTCTCTCGGTCGATCATCCAGATTTTATTTCCTTGGCCCCGCCAAGGGTGAAATCTGAGAAGGTGTTATCTTCCTTTGCATCTGCATCCTCCATCACCATTCATCATGGTAGTAAGTTGTGTTACCGGATCCTTGACACGGATATTGGTAAAACCTTGATGAATGTGGAAATGCTCAAGTTCTTGAGAGCACGCACAAGCGCTACGTGTTATCATCGGCACTACCTGGGTTTGCTCTCAGTTTCCTCGGCAATGCTATGACCTATTCAAACAGTGAATTCACTCTCTATTGTTAGGTTCTTCCCCAGTTACCAGAATCATTCCCAACATTTGCATTCTGTCCCCAGCTTGCACCGCCATTGTGCCATTCTACCATGGGTCTCTTCCATTTCCGGTGATAAGCAAATTCATCCATTGGGTTGTCTTCAACAAGGTAATCCACATCATCCAAGTCCGAGTATGCCATTCTACTGACCCCCTCCAAACGATCGCTTGAGAATTGCCTTAGGATGGTATAAAGGTTTTCAATGATCTCTGAATCAAAGGTAATTCTTTTTGCCACTTAAGGAAATAATCTACGAATCACCCTCCTCCAGGATGTTTCATCGTGGTATCATGGCAACTCAACTCCTCGCTACGTGGACAATCGTTTACCACCTTCTTAAGTGTGGAATTGTTGTCCACCTAGTGAACCTTCGTCATCCGTTTCTTTCCACCCCTCTTGATGTGTATCTCGTGTCTCAACCCGAGAGATGGTCCTATGTCTCATTCCGTGAGTTGTTCGATCTTCGAGAAGATCGACCCTTCTAGAGTCTCCTTCTTCCCTCCTTGTCATGTTGACAGGATTTCTCAGAGCAAGAATTCGAGAAAAGGATGGTGATCGAATCAACGTTCCTATGAAGTGCAACCTGGATCGTGAAGATTGTACTAGTTGCGTTCCCCCTTCACCTTACCCTACGCTTGAATCTCGGGACGAGATTTTTGTTTAGTGGGGGTGAGTTGTCACATCCCTGGTCCTGTTATGCACTAGGCTAGACCTCATGTGAGCATCATGTTTTAATTCAAATGAAATTTGAATTGAGGAATTTTCAAAGCCTCAGAAACCTTCTAAAAATGATCAACATTAAAATCTCATCAAATGAGTCCAAGAAAATGTTCCTGTTATTCCGTAAAAATATTGGCATGAGGTAAAGTGCAAACCAATATTTTTGGAGTGACTGAAACATTTATTTTGGGCCTTTGAGTTAAATAAATAGCTATTTGCATTGGATATAATATATTATATATAATTAATATATGTCCAATAATTCTGGAACATTTTATGTGGTTTGGTATATTTTAGTTCTAGCCACATAATTATTTTCAGGATTTTATAAAATGGTTTAGTATTTTTACTAAACCAAAACAAAACAGAACAAAATAGAAAACAATAAATAAAAGCAGAGAGAGAACTTACCTCAGCTTACCTGGCAGCCACCCGCAGCCCAACACTGTGCAGCCCAGCAGCGGCCCAGCCCACCACCGCAGCCATCCCTGTCGTCTTCCTCCTCGGACAGTAGGACGCAGGCGCGTGGCCGGAGCGCGTGGGCACACGCCCAGGCCACCTCCTGCCTCTCTGCCTGTCTCCCCGTCGCCCTGAGGATGCCACGCACCCCCCTGGACCGCTCTCACTCTCTTCCGTTCCTTCTTCTCTCTTCTCTGGCTCTCTCACTCGCGCGACCGAGAACCGCCGTCGCCGCCGCTCGTCGCAGTCGTAGCCACCACCGTCGTTCCACCCCACCAGAGTGACCAAAGGCTCCGCCTCGATGCCCCCGACCTCTCCATGGAGCTACACAACGCCGGGAGCCCTACATCGCCGCCCACGCCGTCTTCCCCATCTCCGGCCGCCGAGGATCTTCGCCGTCGATTCGCCACCATCGTCGCTTCCCCGAGCCCGCTTCTACGGCCCCTGCAACCGTTGTGAGGCTACGACCCTTTTCCCTCTAACCCCATGCTCGATTGCCTCCCCTAACCGCCCTAACCACCTTGCCGAGCGCTCCTCGCCGCCGGCCATGGCACCGCCGTGGCCACAGATGTCTTAGCTCGCGTCTGAGCACGTCCTCGGGCTCGAGATGTTCCCAGGAGCCGAAAACTCCCATCGGTTCGTCCGTAGCCGCACCATAGCATCGTCTTAGGCGATGCCCGAGCTCCGGTCGCCGCCTCTCTCGCTGTAGTTGCCGCTACCGGCCACCCCAGCCGCGGCCACAGCCACCGCTGGACGCGCCGTGTCGCGGACGTTCTAATGAGCCAAACCGCGCGCCAAACCATCGCCCCTAGCTCAAATCCGAGCCGCACCGCCGTGCGGAATGGTCGCCGCCGGCGATACTCCGGCGACTGCCGACGTGGCATGCTTAATTAGTGTTAATGACCCAACTAATTAAACCCACAGCCACTGACAGTGGGCCCCACCCCTAGTCAAACCCCAGCCAGCGCTGGGTTTGACCGGGATTAGCTCCTGTGTCACTGACGTGTGGCCCCCACACGTTAGGTTTGACCTGGGGCGCCCAGTTGACCCTGCTGACGTCACCGTGACGTGGTGCTGATGCCATAATCATTTCTGGATTTAATATTATTCAGGAAATTCCAGAAAATGCCTAAAACTTCTAAAATTCATAGAAATTCAACCGTAACTCCAAATCAAATATTTTATATATGAAAAATTATCAGAAAAATTCAAGGAATCCATCTGTACCATTTTCATGCATGTTAGAACAACTTATAGCTGCTGTTTAGCACAAATCAATTAAATGGCATTTGAATAATCACATATGGAGTTTGAATTTGAATCTTGTATTCAAACCAACTTCATTTAATCTGTTGCTAGTTGCATTAGCCCAAAACACATTCATTTTGCCATGTCATGATCATGCATCATATTGTGCATTGCATTGATTGTGTTCCCTTCTGTGTTGTTGGTATTTGTCCCCTCCCGGTAGACGATGTTCTGACGTTGTGATCGTTGACACTGATGAAGACTCAATGTTATCTTCAGAAGTGCCAGGCAAGCAAAACCCCCTTGTTCATTCCGATACAATCCCACTCTCTCGCTCCTGCTCTCTTTTACTGCATTAGGACAACAATGATTCATCTGTTACTTGCTGCGGTAGCTGAACCCCTTTATCCTTTGCATGACCTGTCATTCCACAGTAAATAGATGAAACCCACTAGCATGGGTAGGAGTTGTTTGAGGCCTGTTGTGCCTACTCATTCTTGCTTGTTTGTCATGCCTGCTACTGCTTAGAGTTGAGTCAGGTCTGATTCATCGGGGATGAATCAGAGGCGTGTGAACATGTCCTACTGTGTGTGAGCTAAGTGTGTGAACACGTTTTGGTAAAGGTAGCGGTGAGAGGCCATGTAGGAGTACATGGTGGGTTGTCTCATTGCAGCCGTCCTCAGGAACTGAGTTCTGTGTTTGTGATCCATGATTCAGCTACTACCACGCATTGGGCCCGAAACCAATGTACCCTCTCGGCTTCTTGATCACCCTTGTCCTCTGTCCAGGAGTTGCAAGTAGTTTCTGGTGTTTGTAGTATGCTGGAGGCCGTGGGCAGCGCTGACCGTAGGGGTGGGCTGTGATGCGGTAGGCACGTGGCACGCTGTACCGGGCGCCCGTTTGGTGTCTCGGGAACCCTGTTCACATCGTTTGGGGCTGTGAGCGAAACTCCGGCCGGATCTCCTCATGGATGGAACCCGAATAGGCGATAAACCTGGACTAGAGACTTAGGTGATTAGGTAGGCCGTGGCCGACACCCACGTTGGGCTTCCGCTTGAAGGTTGCCGAGTACATGTCGTGTAAACGGCGGTAAGTGGTGAGAGCGTGTGTGAAGAAGTACACCCCTGCAGGGTTAACATCATCTATTCGAATAGCCATGTCCGCGGAAAAGGACTTCTGGATTGCTTATATCAGTTCATAGACAAGTGAAAGTGGATACTCTAAAATACGCAAGATAAGCGTGAGTGCTATAGATGGCGTTCTCGTAGGGAGACGGGAGCGGATCCATAGTGGTGTATTGATATGGTGAATATGTGGACTCGTGTGCGCCACCTCAAATGAGTTACTTGCAGTCGTAGTTCAGGATAGCCACCGAGTCAAAGCTGGCTTGCTGCAGTTAAACCCCACCATCCCCTTTGTTGATAATGATGCATATGTAGTTAGTTCTGATGTAAGTCTTGCTGGGTACATTTGTACTCACGTTTGCCTATTTTATGTTTTTGCAGAGAGACTTCGGTCTCGCTAGTAGTTCCGCATGGACTTTGACGTTTAGCTTGTTACCTCAGCTACGATCTTGTGCCCTCGGCAGGATCTGATAGATAGTCAGGCTTCTCAACCTTTTTCATTTATAGATGTCTGTACTCAGACATGATAGCTTCCGCTTGTGCTTTGACTTGTATGCTCTGAATGTTGGGTCGTGAGACCCCTGTTTGTAATATCTCGCTCCTCGGAGCCTATTGATTAAATACTTGAGTCGTAGAGTCATGTTGTGATGCCATGTTGTGTTTGCACATATCGAGCATATTGTGTGTATGTTATTGAAATGCTTGGTATGTGTGGGATCTGACTATCTAGTTGTTTATCTTTAGTAGCCTCTCTTACCGGGAAATGTCTCCTAGTGATTCCACCGAGCCACGGTAGCTTGCTACTGCTCCGGAACACTTAGGCTGGCCGGCATGTGTCCTTCTTCGTTCCTGTGTCTGTCCCTTCGGGGAAATGTCACGCGATGAATACCGGAGTCCTGTTAGCCCGCTACAGCCCGGTTCACCGGAGTCCTGCTAGCCCAGTGCTACAGCCTGGATTCACTCGCTGATGACCGACACGTTCGATGCTGGGTCATGGATGCCTGTCCCTGTAAGTCTGTGCCACTTTGGGTTTACGACTAGCCATGTCAGCCCGGGCTCCTTATCATTTGGATGCTAGCGACACTGTCACATACGTGTGCAAAAAGGCGCAAACGGTCCCGGGCTAAGGTAAGGCGACACCCGTGGGAATACCGTGCGTGAGGCCGCAAAGTGATATGAGGTGTTACATGCTAGATCGATGTGGCATTGAGTCGGGGTCCTGACATTTATACTAACTTATCTCACGAGTTCTTGTTGAGTTTTGTGTGGATGATGTTTTCGAGATTTAGGGAAAGCGTGATATAAGAGGAATTAAGGAGACACAAAATCGAAAGCTTGGGGATTCTCAAGGCATCCCAAGCTAATATTACAATAAATCTCAAGTTGGGGATGCCCCGGTAGGCATCCCACCTTTCTTCTTCAACAATTACCCGTTAGTATCGGTTGAGCCTAAGTTTTTGCTTCTTCACATGAGTTGTGCTATGCTTGGAATGTCATTTTATTTTGTTTTGCTTTCTGTTTAAATAAAATACTTAGATCGGAAACTTCTAAATAAGAGAGAGTCCTCAAATAGCTACCTATTTACTTAACTACTTGCATGATCTTCACTTATATCTTTTTGGAGTAGTTTGTCATTTACTCTTGTGCTTCACTTATATACTATGAGTAAATTGTTGAATAGATTGAATGTCATGAAGCTTAAATCATATCATGCCTAGTGGTATCTTCACATTGGGTTTATAAAGTGAAATCTGTTGAGGCTTGACAATCACAATATTAGTCATACAAGCAATTCACGAATAATTAGTATAAGGAAGAGAACTTTCACTTGCAAATATACTATCTTGGAAATCTTTTGTGATTGTGAGCCCCCATCAAAATATTATATGCCAAAATTGTTGACGTTGGACAAGGAAGACAACGCAATGATTTATGTTTGCTCATATTCACGTAGAAGTTATATTGTCATAGATCGCTCAACATGTGGTGCTTCCCCCCATCTTTGCTAGCCTAAAATTTCGCACTAAGTAGAAATACTACTTGTGCATCCAAAAACCCTTAAACCAAATCTTATTTTCAAGAGTCCACCATACCTACCTAAGGATTGACCAATATCCTTCAAGTCAGTTTTCATCGGTGCAATAAGGCAATAAAAATTGCTTCTAAAAGTGTTAGATCATTTAGTGCAAGATAAAACTGAGAGTTGTATGTACTATGATGGCAAATAAGAAAAGCGACAGACTACATAATAAAGGTTGCTATCATAAGGGGCAATACAACGTGACGTTCTTTTGCACTAAGGGGTTGAGCATACAAACAAATAAGCACATGGCAACCTCTTCTTCCCTCTGTGAAGGGCCTGTCTTTGCTTTTATGTATTTACTTTTATGCAAAGAGTCAAAGTTTTTCTCTCTATTCCTTTTTATTTTTCTCCTTTGGCTAGCATCATGTGGTGAGGAAAGATCTAGGAACATATGTCCAGTTGAATATGGGTAGCGTGAGTTATTATTGTTGACATCACTCAAAGGTGAGTATGTTGGGAGGCAAAATTATAAGCCCTTATCTTTCTATGTGTCCGGTTGAAACGTTTTGCTCATGTGTATGCGTTGAGTGTTATCAATCATAGATGACTATATGATGGTTGACTATGTGGAGCTCTTACTTGGACTATGTTGAATAAGTTGAATTGCAATTGCTTGGTGACTGAGAACATAGGTTGTTGAGTTTCAAGAGAATTCATTGTTTGAACCTTAACATGTGAATTGGTTGCTACTATAACAAGAGAAATTTTATGAGAAAGAACTGTTGTTATGATGGTAGGAAAAGTGATTGAAATTATCATTGATCAAACTTATGTACTTTGCTAGCATTCACACTTCATAAATTATTTCTTTTATCATTTACCTACTCGAGGACGAGTAGGAATTAAGCTTGGGGATGCTGATACGTCTCCAACGTATCTATAATTTATGAAGTATTCATGACATTATATTATCATTCTTGGATGTTTTACAATCATTTTATAGCAACTTTATATCATTTTTTGGGACTAACCTATTGACCCAGTGCCCAGTGCCAGTTGCTGTTTTTTTGCTTGTTTTTTACATCACAGGAAATCAATATAAAACAGAGTCCAAACACCGCGTAACTTTTTGGAGATTTTTTCTGGACCAGAAGGGACCAAATGGGCCTGAGCTGCACTTGGGGGTGCCCCGAGGGGGGCACAACCCACCAGGGCACGCCAGGTCCCCCTGGCGCGCCCAGGTGGGTTCTGCCCACCTCGGTGGCCTCCCACACCCCCTCTTTGCACTATAAATTCCCATGTATTCCGAAACCCTTCGGGGTAGCCCTAGATCAAAAGTTCCGCTGCCGCAAGGCCTCTGTATCCATGAGATCCAATCTAGACCCCGTTCTGGCACCCTACCGGAGGGGGGATCATCACCGGTTGCCATCTTCATCATCCCACCGGCCACCTAGATGAGGAGGGAGTAGTCCACCCTCGGGGCTGATGGTTTGTACCAATAGCTATGTGTTTGATCTCTCTCTCTCTCTCTCATGATCTATATCATGGGCTTTGTTAATTTAGTCGGGTCATATGATGTTTCTCCCCTCTATACTCTTGTTATGATGAATTGAATCTTTACCCTTCAAAGTTTTGTATTGTCGGATTGAATATTCAGAGATGAGAACACATGATATATGTCTTGCGATATGAATACTTGAGGTGAAAATGACGTATCATATTGATTCACTTGATATGTGTTATGACATTCAACTCGCGGATTCCCATGGTGATATTGAGGTAATCTATGCATAGGGGTTGATGCACATTTTTCTGTGATGAAAACTTTGGGGTCTCTATATAGTTCTTTGTGTGGATTGAGTATTATGAATATGAATTTGCTTTGGTGTTATTCTAGTGAACTATAGGATAGATTGAACGGAAAAAATAGCTTTGTGTTATTTTAGTATGAACTCTTGAATAGATCGGATGGAAAGAATAGCTTTGAGGTGGTTTCGTGACCTACAAACAATTCCTATATTTTGTTCTCCGCTAATAGGAACTCGAGAGTGATTCTTTATTGCACTTTGAGGGATAATCATATGATCCAACTATGTTAGCATAGTTGAGAGGTTTCACTAGCGAAAGTACAGACCCTAGGCCTCATTCTTAAGCATTGCAACACCGTTTTTGTGCCCGTTTACTATTTGCTACCTTGTTGTTTTTATTTATTCAGATTATAAAAATATATTTCTACCATCCATATTACACTTTTATCACCATCTCTTTGCCGAACTAGTGCACCTATACAATTTGCCATTGTATTGGGTGTGTTGGGGACACAAGAGATTTCTTGTGTTTGGTTGCAGGGTCGTTTGAGAGAGATCATCTTCATCCTACACCTCTCACAGATTGATAAACCTTAGGTCATCCACTTGAGGGAAAATTGCTATTGTCCTACAAAACTCTACGCTTGGAGGCCCAACACGTGTCTACAAGAATAAAGTTGCATAGTAGACATCACTCGCCTTTCTCATAATGATCGATCCATGCTTGATAATTCTTGTGCTGGTTCTTTTATGAAGAAGACTATTGAATTCCAGTGGGATCTTTTGGAAAGAATTGAGCGCAACTCTAAAGATTGGGAACTCGATGAAGGTAAAGAGTCAGGTATTAAGCTCAAGTTTGATTGTGTTAAATCTTTTATGAATACCGATGCTTTTCAAAAGTTTAGCACTAAATATGGACTTGACTCTGAGATAGCAGGCTCCTTTTGTGAATCATTTGCTACTCATGTTGATCTCCCTAAGGAGAAGTGGTTTAAATATCACCCACCTATTATAGAAGAAATTAAAGAACTGGTACTAACTAAATAGGAAACTATTATCTATAATGTTGATCCAGTTGTTCCTACTACTTATATTGACAAACCACCTTTCCCTGTTAGGAACAAGGAACATGCTAAAGTTTCAACTATGGTCAACAAAAGTTATATTAGAACACCTAAACCTGATGAACAAATCAAAGTAGAGCCTAGTGTTGCTATGGTTAAGGATCTCCTGGAAGAAAATAAAGATGGGCATGTTCTTTACTTCTATGAAGAAGCTGATAGAATTGCCAAATCCGATAAAAAGGATAAACATAGACCTGTTGTTGGCATGTCCGTTATCTCACTTAAAATAGGAGATCACTGTTATCATGGTTTATGCGACATAGGTGCTAGTGTGAGTGCTATTCCATTTACCTTATATCAACAAATTATGAATGGCATAGCACCCGCAGAGATGGAAGACATAGATTACTATTAGACTTGCTAATAGAGATACAATATCACCAATTGGGATTGTTAGAGATGTTGGACTATTGTGTGGGAAAATAAAATATCCTATTGATTTTATTATTCTTGGTTCCCCACAAGATGAATTTTGTCCCATTGTCTTTGGTAGACCTTTCTTGAACACTGTTAATGCTAAAATATATGGTGAGAAACAAACTGTCGGTGTTAGCTTTGGTGATGAGTCTCATGAGTTTAATTTTTTCAAGTTTAGTAGAAAACCTCATAAAAAAGAATTGCCTAGTAAGGATGAAATAATTGGTCTTACTTCTATTGTTGTGCCTCCTACTGATCCTCTAGAACAATATCTTCTAGACCATGAAAATGATTTACATATGCATGAAAGAAATGATATAGATAAGATTTTCTTTGAACAATGCCCTCTGCTTAAACACAATTTGCCTATTGAAACTCTAGGAGGTCATCCTCCACCTAAAGGTGATCCTGTGTTTGAATTAAAACAATTGGCGGACACTTTGAAATATGCTTATCTTGATCAGAAGAAGATATATCCTGCTATTATTAGTGCTAACCTTTCAGAACATGAAGAAGAAAGATTATTGAAAGTTCTAAGGAAGCACCGAGCTGCTACTGGATATACTCTTGATGATTTAAAGGGAATTAGTCCCACTCTATGTCAGCACAAGATTAATATGGAACCTGATGCTAAACCCGTTGTTGATCACCAACGCCGCTTAAATCCGAAGATAAAGGAAGTGGTAAGAACGGAAATATTAAAACTTCTCGAAGCAGGTATAATCTATCATATAGCTGATAGTAGATGGGTAAGTCATGTTCATTATGTCCCTAAGAAATGAGGTATTACTGTTGTTCCTAATGATAAGAATGAACTTATTCCACTGAGAATTGTTATAGGCTATAGAATGATAATTGATTTTAGAAAATTAAACAACGCAACTAGCAAAGTTCATTACCCTCTGCCTTTTATTTATCAAATGCTAGAAAGATTATCTAAGCACACACACTTTTGCTTCCTTGATGGATACTCTGGTTTTTCACAAATACCTAGCTATTTCTCAACCTGATCAAGAAAATACCACTTTCACTTGTCCCTTTGGAACTTATGCTTATAGACTATGCCTTTTGGTTTATGCAATGCACCTGCTACCTTTCAAAGATGTATGACTGCTATATTCTCTGAATTTTGTGAAAAGATCGTTGAAGTTTTCATCGATGACTTTTCCGTTTATGGGAAGTCTTTTGATGATTGTTTAAGAAATCTTGATCGAGTTTTGCAGAGACGCGAGCAAACAAATCTTTTCTTGAATTGGGAGAAGTGCCACTTTATGGTTAATGTAGGTATTGTTTTGGGCCATAAAATTTCTGAAAGAGATATTGAAGTGGACAAAGGTAAGGTTGATGCAATTGAGAAAATGTCATGTCCTAAAGATATTAAAGGTATTCGTAGTTTCCTAGGTCATGCTGGTTTCTATAGGAGATTTATCAAATACTTCTCTAAAATTTCTAGGCTCCTTACAAATCTTTTGCAAAAGGATGTTCCTTTTGTATTTGATGATGATTGTTCAGAAACCTTCGAAACACTCAAGAAAGACTTAATTTCTGCACCTATTGTTCAACCACCTGATTGGAATTTGCCTTTTGAAATTATGTGTGATACTAGTGATTATGTTCTTGGTGTTGTTCTAGGACAAAGAGTTGACAAGAAACTAAATGTTATTCATTATGTTAGTAAAACTCTAGATAGTGCTCAAAGAAATTATGCTACTATGGAAAAAGAATTTATAGGAGTGGTGTTTGATTGTGATAAATTTAGACCTTACATTGTTGATTCTAAAGTTATCATTCACCACCGGTCATTCTGTTGTAAAATATCTTATGGAAAAGAAAGATGCTAAACCTAGGCTTATTCGATGGGTTCTCTTGCTACAAGAATTTGATTTACATATCACTGATAGAAAGGGAGCAGAGAACCTCGTAGCTGATAACTTGTCTAGGCTCGAAAATGTGCTTGATGACCCACTACCTATTGATGATAGTTTTCCTGGTGAGCAGTTAGCTGCAATAAATGTTTCTCATAACACTCCTTGGTATGCTGACTATGCTAATTACATTGTTGCTAAATATTAACCACCTAGCTTTACTTACCAACAAAAGAAAAAAATCTTCCATAGTTTAAGACATTACTTTTGGGATGACCCACGTCTTTATAAAGGAGTAGATGGTATTATTAGACGTTGTGTACCTGAGCATGAACAGGAACAAATCTTACAGAAATGTTACTCTGAAGCTTATGGAGAGCATCATGCGGGAGACAGAACTGCTCACAAGGTATTGCAGTCTCAGTTGTATTGGCCTACTCTTTTCAAGGATGCTCGTAAGTTTGTCTTATCTTGTGATGAATGTAAAAGAATAGGTAATATCGTTAAGCATCAAGAAATGCCTATGAATTATTCACTTGCTGTTGACCATTTGATGTTTGGGGTTTTGATTACATGGGATCTTTTCCTTTCTATAATGTGTATACTCATATTTTGGTTGCTATTGATTATGTTACTAAGTGGATAGAAGCTATTCCAACTAGTAGTGCTGATCACAACACCTCTATTAAAATGCTTAAGGAAGTTATTTTTCCAAGGTTTGGAGTCCCTAGATATTTAATGGCTGATGGTGGTTCACACTTTATTCATGGTGCTTTTCGTAAAATGCTTGCCAGGTATGATGTTAACCATAGGATTGCATCACCTTATCATCCTCAGTCTAGTGGTCAAGTTGAACTTAGCAATACAGAAATAAAATTATTTTTGCAAAAGAATGTCAATAGGTCCCGGAAGAATTGGTCTAAGAAATTAGATGATGCAATTTGGGCCTATAGAACAGCATATAAAATTCCTGTGGGTATATGTCTCCTTATAAAATGGTTTATGGAAAAGCTTGTCATTTGCCTCTTGAGTTAGAACATAAAGCTTATTGGGCAATCAAAGAACTCAACTATGATTTTAAAATTGCCAGTGAAAAGAGGTTATTTGATATTAGCTCCATAGTTGAATGGAGAACCCAAGCTGATGAAAATGCCAAGCTTTTAAGGAAAAAGAAAGATGGCATGATAAAAGAATCCAAAAGCGTGAGTTCAAAGTTGGACAATATGTTCTTTTGTACAACTCCCATTTCATATTCTTTACAGGAAAACTCCTCTCCAAATGGGAAGGACCCTATGTTATCGAGGAGGTTTATCGGTCTGGAGCTGTCAAAATAAATAATGCCGAAGGTACTAACCCGAAGGTTTTTAATGGGCAACAAACAAAACATTATATCTCAGCTATGCCCATTAATGTTGAAAGTAATATTATCCAAACTATGACACCGGAAGAACACATAAAAGAGACCTTCCGGAACACTCCAAAATCATGAAAAAGAGGAGGTATGTGATACGGTAAGTAAACAGACTCCAAAAAATCTGCAAAAATATTTTCTGTCCATTATGGAAAATAACAAAAATTAGGAAAATAAGAAACAACCAGGAAGGTCACCCTGGTGGGCACAAGACACCAGGGCGTGCCTAGAAAGCGCCTAGCTTGCCAGGCATGCCTAGGCGGGTTGTTCCCACCTCGGGTACCTTCCGGACTCCGTTTTTCTCCCGTTTTCTTGTTTCCCAAGATAAAAAAATCATTATATACCCCCCGAACCCGTTGACCTCCGTATCGCGGATAAATATCTTGTTTTATTGTCTTGCTATTTTCTTTCAGATCTGTCAGGCCAGGTGCCATGGATTTTTCCTTCTCCAACCATGACGAAGGTGATGTTGGGATGCTGTAGGGGGGGATAAGGGAAGAGGGAGTTGAGGAGGTTGCCATGGAGGAAGATGAAGGAAACTCTCTTGGAGTTCACCCTCCGGCTTCTAGAAGTGGCACACTGGCTGGAATCTCCACTTGTCCTAACCCTCATCAAGCCATAAGATCATCAAACTATCAGGAGAGCTCTGAAGTGCATGAAGGATTCCACCAAGGAGGCTATTACACAGGTTACATCATAACAATTTCAATAATTTGATTCACAATTATGGGTTTGAGAATACCCCTCGTGTGCACATACCGTCCAACTGGGACATATCTTGTCCAATAGAAAGTGATGCATGAACAAGTTCTTGGGGGCAGAGAATAAACATATCATGGCTGAAGTAGAGAAAAACATTGAGTTGCTTCATAAAGTCCTTCATGAGATTCAAGGCTTGAAGGAGGCACTCATAGAAATATTGGGAGTTATTTCATCACCACCACCTTCTTAATCACCAAAAGAAAATTAAATATTGGGTATGGGCACTCCCCTTGGCTTCCGCCAAGCTTGGGGGAGGTGCTCAGGTACCGTATAACCCCCACTATCTTTTGCCTTTACTTATTTTAGTTCGACCCTTACTTATCTTTTGCTTTAGATGAATAAAAGTTTAGTTTAATCCTTTCTTTTTTAGAGTTTGCTTAGTGATCTATCGTAGTAATCATGTGCGAGATATATAATAAAGTTCAGTTTGAGTTTTTGCTTTCTTTACTTTCATGTTCCAATAAAAAGAAAGGAAATAAATCAAAAAGATCATATGCTAATCTTATGGTAGGTAAAGACACCACATAAGGAAAAGTATAAGTAGAAAATATTATTAGAGACTAACAAACATAACATTGGCCAATGATGCAACTCATGAAATAATTAATAAGGGAAGAGAAGATTCACATACAAATACACTATCCCGGAAATCTTTTGTGATTGTGAGCCCCCATCAAAATATTATATGCCAAAATTGTTGACATTGGACAAGGAAGACAATGTAATGATTTATGTTTGTTCATATTCACATAGAAGTTATATTGTCATAGATCCTTCAACATGTGGTGCTTGCCCCCATCTTTGCTAGCCAAAAATTCCGCACTAAGTAGAGATACTACTTGTGCGTCCAAAAACCCTTAAACCCAAATCTTATTTTCAAGAGTCCACCATACCTACCTAAGGATTGAGTAAGATCCTTCAAGTAAGTTGTCATTGGTGCAATAAGGCAATAAATATTGCTTCTAAAAGTGTTAGATCATTTAGTGTAAGAGAAAATTGAGCGTTGTATGAACTTGTGATAGCAAAGAATAAAAGCGACAGACTACATAATAAAGGTTTCTAACACAAGGGGCAATATAATGTGACGTTCTTTTGCACTAAGGGGTTGAGCATACAAACAAATAAGCGCATGGAAACCTCTGCTTCCCTCTACGAAGGGTTATCTTTTACTTTTATGTATTTACTTTTATGCAAGAGTCAAATCTTTTCTCTTTATTCCCTTTTATTTTTCTCCTTTGGCAAGCATCATGTGGTGAGGAAAGATCTAGGCACATATGTCCAGTTGAATATGGGTAGCATGAGTTATTATTGTTGACATCACCCTTTAGGTGAATACGTTGGGAGGCAAAAATATAAGCCCCTCTATATGTGTCTGGTTGAAACGTTTTGCTCATGTGTATGCGGCGAGTGTTAGCAATCATAGAAGACTATATGATGGTTGAGTATGTGGACTTGCCTAAAGGCTCCGATATGTGACCCTTCCTGAAAAGATGATGAATTGTAGTTGCAAAGTTGACTGAGAACATAGTTTGTTGGTTTGATAGAGTTTATGCTTTATACTTCGATGGTGTGATGAATTGTTACTTATTCATGAGAAGTCTATTATAAAGGTTTTATGTTAAAGTTTGTTCTTTTTATAATAATTCACATGATGCTTCTATGTACATTTTTTTATGGACACCTCTCTCTCTAAGCATGTGGACATGTTCTTCGATTTTGGTTTTTGCTTGAGGACAAGCGAGGTCTACGCTTGGGGGAGTTGATACGTCCATTTTGCATCATGTTTACCTACTGTTATTTATAATGTTTTTATTCATAATAATGCTTTCTGGAGTAATTCTAATGCCTTTTCTCTCTCATAATATGCTAGGTACACACAAAGAGGGAGAATTCCGGCAGTTGGAAATTTGGACCTAAAAAAGCTACGTCAGGCTACCTGTTCTGCACAACTCCAAATGAGCTGAAAATTCACGAGGATTTTTATGGAATAAATAAGAAATACTGGAGAAAATAACCACCATAGGGGGCCACCTGGTGAGCACAAGACACCAGGGCGCGCCTGGTCCTCCAGGCACGCCCTGGTGGGTTGTGCTCAGCCCAGCCCACCTTCGATGCCCATCTTCTGGTATATAAGTCATTTTGACCTAGATAAAATAAGAACATGACTTTTGGGATGGAGCGCGTCCATCTCGAGGTGGAACTTGGGCAGGAGCACATTTGCCCTCCGGCGGAGCGATTCCGCGTGGGGAACTTCCCTCCCGGAGGGAGATATCATCGTCATCATCATCACCACCAACAACTCCCCCATCTTGGGGAGATCAATCTCCATCAACATCTTAAACATCACCATCTCCTCTCAAACCCTAGTTCATCTCTTGTGTTCAATAATTGTACTGGAACAATAGATTGATGCTTGTGGGTGACTAGTAGTGTTGATTACATCTTGTAGTTGATTACTATATGGTTTATTTGGTAGAAGATTATATGTTCAGATCCATTATGCTATTTAATACCCCTCTGATCTTAAGCATGTTTATCACTTGTGAGTAGTTACTTTTGTTCTTGAGGTCACGGGAGAAATCATGTTGCAAGTAATCATGTGAACTTGATATGTGTTCGATATTTTGATAGTATGTATGTTATGATTCCCTTAGTGGTGTCATGTGAACGTTGACTACATGACACTTCGCCATATTTGGGCCTAAGGGAATGCATTGTGGAGTAGTAATTAGATGATGGGTTGCGAGAGTGACAGAAGATTAAACCCTAGTTTATGCGCTATTCTGTAAGGGACCGATTGGATCCAAAAGTTTAAATGCTATGGTTAGAATTTATTCTTAATACTTTTCTCGTAGTTGCGGATGCTTGCGAGGGGGTTAATCATAAGTAGGAGGTTTGTTCAATTAAGAATATCACCTAAGCACCGGTCCACCCACATATCAAATTACCAAAGTAGCTAACACGAATCGAACCAACATGATGAAAGTGACTAGATGAAATTCCCGTGTACCCTCAAGAACGGTTTGCTTATTATAAGAGACCATTTGGCTTGTCCTTTGCCTCAAAAGGATTGGGCTACCTTGATGCACTTTTGTTACTACTATCATTACTTGCTCGTTACAAATTATCTTGCTATCAAACTACTCTGTTACTTATAATTTAAGCGCTTGCAGACATTACCTTGCTGAAAACCACTTGTCATTTCCTTCTGCTCCTCATTGGGTTCGACACTCTTACTTATCAAAAAGGCTACAATTGATCCCATATACTTGTGGGTCATCAAAGTGTCATCCATCGAATCTGTAAGGGAGTCATATGCAAGCATGTGAAGTGCTACGGTCACCTTCTGAAGATTGGAAAAAACAAGACTAGCAGGATTTATTTTTTGTTGGAAGAAAGGTTCAATGGCTTGCATGTCTATAGCAAATCTCGTGCCTATGATACAAAGGCTACTGAAAAAATCCAGGGTGGGTCATGGCCCACCATGTCAACCCTTACAAGCACAAATGTTGGCCAGCACAAAATGGGCGAGGGAAGGGACAATTCAGCCGCTCCTCAATATCCATCATCGATCCACGCACAATTTCTAGGAAAAACGATTTTGAACCAGTAGTTCAAGTACTTGTAAATCAATAGCTTGCTACTTCTTGAGCTTGCGTTGGTTTTTCCCTCGAAGAGGAAAGGGTGATGCAGCAGAGTAGAGATAAGTATTTCCCTCAGTTTTGAGAACCAAGATATCAATCCAGTGGGACATACTAGCAAGTCCCCAACCTATGTACCTGCACAAACAATCAAACACTTGCACCCAACGCGATAAAGGGGTTGTCAATCCCTTCGTGGTCACTTGCAAAGGTGAGATCTGGTAGAGATAGATATAAAAGAATACTAAAACGTAAAACAAAGTACAAGTAAATAAATTGTAGCAAGATGTTTTTGGGTTTTTTGGTTTATATATCTGAAAATATATGATGGAAAATAGACCCGGGGGCCATATGTTTCAGTAGAGGCTTCTCTCTTGAAGGAAAATAATACGGTGGGTGAACAAATTACTATCGAGCAATTGATAGAAAAGCGTAAAGTTATGACGATATCCAAGGCGATGATTATGAATATAAGCATCACGTCTGTGTCAAGTAGACCGACTCCTGCCTGCATCTACTACTATTACTCCACACATCGACCACTATCCAGCATGCATCTAGAGTATTAAGTTCATAAGAACGGAGTAACGCCTTAAGCAAGATGACATGATGTAGAGGGATAAACTCAAACAATATGATGAAAACCCCATCTTTTTACCTTTGATGGCAACAATACAATACGTGTCTCGCTACCCCTACTTTGTCATTGGGTGAGATCACTGCAAGATTGAACCCAAAACTAAGCACCTCTCCCATTGCAAGAAGAACCAATCTAGTTGGCCAAACCAAACCGATAATTCGAAGAGTAATACAAAGATATCAAATCATGCATATAAGAATTCAGAGAAGATTCAAATAATATTCATAGATAAATTGGTCATAAATCCACAATTCATCATATCTCGACAAACACACCGCAAAAGAATATTGCATCTGATAGATCTCCAAGAACATCAAGTACAACATGGTATTGAGGATCAAAGAGAGAGAAGAAGCCATCTAGCTACTAGCTATGGACCCGTAGGCCTGTGGTAAACTACTCACGCTTCATTGGAAGGGCAATAGAGTTGATGTAGAAGCCCTCCATGATCAAATCCCCCTCTGACAGGGTGCCGGAAAAGGTCCCTAGATGGGATCTCATGGGTACAGAAGGTTACAGCACCGTAAAAGTATTTTGGCGGACACTTCTGGCCATTGGGGAATATTTCTGAATTTATAGGCCAAGAATTAGGGTTGGAGGAGCTCCGAGGGGGCCACAAGCTCTCAGGGTGCCCCCCTGGGCGCGACCCTGTGGCTTGTAGCCACCTCGGGACTCCTTTGACTTCATCTCCAAGTCCTACGTGTGTTTTCCTTTTCTGTAAAAATCATCACGGAAGTTTTATTCCGTTTGGACTCCGTTTGATATTCCTTTTCTGTTAAACTCAAAAACAAGGAAAAAACATAAACTGGCACTGGGCTCTGGGTTAATAAGTTAGTCCCAAAAATAATATAAAATAGCATATTAATGCATATAAAACATCCAAACCCGATAATATAATAGCATGGAACAATAAAAAATTATAGATATGTTGGAGACATATCAAGCATCCCCGAGCTTAATTCCTGCTCGTCCTCGAGTAGGTAAATGATAAAAATATAATTTTGATGTGGAATGCTACCTAACATATTTATCCATGTAATTTTCTTTATTGTGGCATGAATATTCAGATCCATAAGATTCAAAAAAATAATTTAATATTGACATAAAAACAATAATACTTCAAGCATACTAATAAAACAATCGTGTCTTCTCAAAATAACATGGCCAAAGAAAGTTATCCCTACAAAATCATAGTATAGTCTGGCTATGCTCCATATTAATCACACAAAGTATTAAATCATGCATAACCCCGATGACAAGCCAAGCAATTGTTTCATACTTCTGATGTTCTCAAACTTTTTCAACTTTCACGCAATACATGAGCGTGAGCCATGGATATAACACTATAGGTGGAATAGAGTATGGTGGTTGTGGAGAAAAAAAGAAGAAGGAGATAGTCTCACATCAACTAGGCGTACTAACGGGCTATGGAATGCCCATCAATAGATATCAATGTGCGTGAATAGGGATTGCCATGCAACCGATGCACTAGAGCTATAAGTTTATGAAAGCTCAAAAATAAACTAAGTGGGTGTGCATCCAACTCACTTGCTCACGAAGACCTAGGGCAATTTAAGGAAGCCCATCACTGGAACATACAAGCCAAGTTCTATAATGAAAAATTCCCACTAATATATGAAAGTGACAATATAGGAGACTCTCTATCATGAAGATCATGGTGCTACCTTGAAACACAAGTATGGAAAAAGGATAGTAGCATTGTCCCTTCTCTCTTTCTCTCTTTTTTGGTGGGCTTCTTTGGCCTCTTTTATTTTTATAAAGTCTGGAGACTCATCCCAACTTGTGAGGGAATCATAGCTTCCATCACCTTATCCTCACATGGGACAATACTAGAATAATGATGATCATCACACTTTTATTTACTTACAACTCAAGAATTACAACTCGATACTTAGAACAAAATATGACTCTATATGAATGCCTCCGGTGGTGTACCGGGATGTGCAATGATCTAGCGTAGCAAATGACATAAAAACGGGCAAGCCATGAAAACACCATGCTAGCTATCTTACGATCATGCAAAGCAATATGACAATGATGGTATGTGCCATAATAAAACAGAATGGTGGAAGTTGCATGGAAATATATCTCGGAATGGCTATGCAAATGCCATAATAGGTAGGTATGGCGGCTGTTTTGAGGAAGGGTATATGGTGGGTTTAATGCACCGGCAAAAGTTGCGTGGTACTCGAGAGGCTAGCAATGGTGGAAGGGTGAGAGTGCGTATAATCCATGGACTCAACATTAGTCATAAAGAACTCACATACTTATTGCAAAAAATTATTAGCTATCGAAACAAAGTACTACACACATGCTCCTAGGGGGATAGATTGGTAGGAAAAGACCATCGCTCGTCCCCGACTGCCACTCATAAGGAAGACAATCAATAAATAAATCATGCTCCGACTTCATCACACAACGGTTCACCATACGTGCATGCTACGCGAATCACAAACTTTAACACAAGTATTTCTAAAAATGCTTAATTACTCACTAGCATGGCCCTAATATCACCATCTTTATATCTCAAAACAATCAGAACAAATCAAACTTCTCATAGTATTCGATGCTATTTATATGAAAGTTTTTATTATAACCCTCTTGGATGCTCATCATATTAGGACTAAACTCATAACCTAAGCAAATTACCATGCTGTTTAGAGAGGCTCTCAAAATAATATAAGTGAAGCATGAGAGTTCAACAATTTCTATAAAATAAAGCCACCGCCGTGCTTTTAATTTGAACTAAAACCACGACGAGTAAATCGGAACGGAGGGAGTATAAGTGAAGCACCAAAGCAAAATTGCCTAGCTCAAAAGATATAAGTGAAGCACATAGAGTATTTTAATAAATTCATGATTCATGTGTGTCCCTCTCAGAAGGTGTGTACAGCAAGGATGATTGTGGCTAACTAAAAAGCAAAGACTCATATCATACAAGATGCTCCAAGCAAAACACATTTCATGTGGTGAATAAAAATATAGCCTCAAGTTAATTTACCGATAAACGAAGATGAAAGAGGGGATGCCATCCGAGGCATCCCCAAGCTTAGATGCTTGGTTGTCCTTGAATATTACCTTGGGGTGCCTTGGGCATCCCCAAGCTTAGGATCTTGCCACTCCTTATTCCATAGTACATCAAATCTTTACCCAAAACTTGAAAACTTCACAACACAAAACTCAACAGAAAACTCATGAGATTCGTTAGTATAAGAAAATAAATCACCACTTTTTGGTACTATTGTGAAGTCATTCTATATTGGTGTAATATCTACTGTATTCCAACTTCTCCATGGTTCATACCCCCCGATACTACCCATAGATTCATCAAAGTAAGCAAACAACACATAGAAAACAGAATATGTCAAAAACAGAACAGTCTATAGCAATATGAAAACTTTGAATACTTATGTAACTCCAAAAATTCTGAAAAAATAGGACAACCTGGGAAATTTTTGTATAAATCTTGTGTAAAAGTTCAGATCAAAAGCATGCTTGTGTGATTTTTTAAAATTGTTTTACTGGGCGCGACAGTTTCTGTTTTTCAGCAAGATCAAATCAACAATGTTCCAAACTATCCCAAAGGTCTTACTTGGCACAAACACTAAATTAAAACATCAAACCACAATTTATACAGTGGTAATAATGTGTATTATCATAAAAATAGAAAAGAAAAATATTGAGTTGTCTCCCAACAAGCGCTTTTCTTTAAAGCCTTTTAGCTAGGCTTTGAAAATTCTAATGATGCTCACATGAAAGATAGCAATTGAAACACGAGGAGATCATAATGTCGTATGTGAAAAAAAAATTTAAGTCTAACATACTACCTATGCATAGGCATTTTGTAAGCAAACAAATTATCAAGACAAGAAAAAACTAGCATATGCAAGGAAGAAGAAAGAAACAATAGCAATCTCAACATAACGAGAGGTAATTTACTAACATGAAAATTTCTACAACCATATTTTACTCTCTCATAATAATTACATGTAGGATCATAATCAAATTCAACAATATAACTATCACATAAAATATTCTCTTCATGATCCACATGCATGCAAAGTTGACACTCTTCCAAAATAGTGTTATCATCAAATAAAGTCATGACTTCTCCAACCCCATTTTTATCAAAAAATTCATAAGATTGATCATACTCCAAAGTAGTGGGATAATTATCTCCTAAACTTGACACTCTTCCAAACCCACTTTAAATATTATTGCAAACATATTCATCATGAGGATTAAATAAATTTTCAAGATCATAAGAAGCATTATCACCCCAATCATGATCATTGCAATAAGTAGCGGACATAGCAAAACTAGCATCCCCAAGCTTGGAATTTTGCATGTTATTAGCACAATTGACATTAATAGAATTTATAATAACATCATTGCAATCATGCTTTTGACTCAAGGAGCTATCAAGTATGGGTGCAATAACAATAATCTCATCTTTAACATAAGGAACTATAGCAAATTCATCTCCATAAACATTATTAATATGGCATCATGGCCATAGGAATAGCAAGCATCACATTGATCAAGGGAGGGTATCTCAATCAAATCATCGGAATCATAATTATCTATAGATTCATGCATATCATTATTTCCTTCCAAAGCAACGGTCATTCTCTCAATAAATTCTTTGGCATAGGCATTATGAGCATAGTTTTCATGGCAATATTTAAGTATGTCAAAATTTTCAGATTTGTAGAGAATAATATCATACTTTTCAATCAACGAAGCAACTTCATAAGCACCTTTAAAAGCAACAGATTCTTCAATTTGTTTGATATCATAGTAAATAAAAACACCATTTTCATAAGAAGATAAGATTTCATTATCATTAAACTCACATAGGTAGGGAATGTATTTTTTAGGGTTCTTAGAGCAATAAGTAAAATCACAAAAATTCACAAAGATTCCAAGCCTAACATAGCAAACAATTTATTTGATTCCATAATAGTCTCCCTTTTTCAGACAAACGGTGACGCACAAAATGAGCATGCTCATCTAAAGATTTTCCCTCAACTAAACTAGTTGGGATTTCCGCATGAGAACATATGGATCGAAGATGATCCAAGTAGAAAACTTTAAGTGGATCCATAAACCTTTTTGTTTCTGATTTTCAATAAACACACAATTATACCAAGTAAACAAGCAAATGAGCCAAGCAAGACATAAAGGCAAACAGAAAGAAGGCAAATAAAAGGGCAAATATTTTTGTATTTTTTCTGAAAACGTTTTAGAAGTGGAGAGAGGAAAACGAGAGGCAAATGGAAAATAATGTAATGCAAGAGATGAGAGTTTATGATGGGTACTTGGTAGGCTTGATGTAGATCTTCCCGGCAACGGCGCCAGAAATTCTTCCTGCTACTTCTTGAGTTTGCGTTGGTTTTTCGCTTGAAGAGGAAAGGGTGCTGCAGCAAAGTAGACATAAGTATTTCCCTCAGTTTTGAGAACCAAGGTATCAATCCACTAGGATATACACGCAACTCTCCAATATATGTACCTGCACAAACAATCAAACACTTGCACCCAACGCGATAAAGGGGTTGACAATCTCTTCACCGTCACTTGCAAAGGTGAGATCTGATAGAGATAGATATAAAAGATTACTAAAATATAAAAAAAGTAAAAGTAAATAAATTGTAGCAAGATATTTTTGGGTTTTTTGGTTCATAGATCAGAAAATATATGATGGAAAATATACCCGGGGGCCATAGGTTTCACTAGAGGCTTCTCTCTTGAAGAAAAATAATATGGTAAGTGAACAAATTACTATCGAGCAACTGATAGAAAAGCACAAAGTAATGACGATATCCAAGGCAATGATTATGAATACATGCATCACGTCCGTGTCAAGTAGACCGACTCTTGCCTGCATCTACTACTATTACTCCACACATCAACCACTATCCAGCATGCATCTAGAGTATTAAGTTCATAAGAACGAAGTAACGCCTTAAGCAAGATGACATGATGTAGAGGGATAAACTCAAGCAATATGATGAAAACCACATCTTGTTACCCTTGATGGCAACAATACAATACGTGTCTCGCTACCCCTACATTGTCAATGGGTGAGATCACTGCAAGATTGCACCCAAAACTAAGCACCTATCCCTTTGCAAGAAGAATCAATCTAGTTGGCCAAGCCAAACCGATAATTCGAAGAGAAATACAAAGATATCAAATCATGCATATAAGAATTTAGAGAATATTCAAATAATATTCATAGATAAATTGGTCACAAATCCACAATTCATCGAACCTCGACAAACACATCGCAAAAGAATATAACATCGGATAGATCTCTAAGAACATCGAGGAGAACATGGTATTGAGGATCAAAGAGAGAGAAGAAGCCATCTAGCTACCAGCTATGGACCCGTAGGTCTGTGGTAAACTACTCATGCTTCATTGGAAGGGCAATAGAGTTGATGTATAAGCCCTTCGTGATTGAACCCCCCTCCGGCAGGGTGCAGGAAAAGGTCCCTAGATGGGATCTCACGGGTACAGAAGGTTACGATGGAGGAAAAGTATTTTGGTGGACGCTTCTGGTCATTTGGGAATATTTCTGAATTTATAGGCCAAGAATTAGGGTTGGAGGAGCCCCGAGGGGCCGACAAACCCTCAGGGCATGCCCCTCTAGCGCGCCCCTATGGCTTGTGGCCTCCTCGGGACTCCTCTGACTTCATCTCCAAGTCCTACGTGTGTCTTCTAGTCCAAGAAAAATCGTCACGAAAGTTTTATTCTATTTGCACTCCATTTGATATTCCTTTTCTGTAAAACTCAAAAACAAGAAAAAAACAGAAACTGACAGTGGGCTCTGGATTAATAAGTTAGTCCCAAAAATAATATAAAATAGCATATTAATGCATATAAAACATCCAAAACAGATAATATAATAGCATGAAACAATAAAAAAATATAGATACGTTGGAAACGTATCATAGCTCAGGCAATTCCAGTGTTTTTGATGTCATGTTTTAAGCTCCCGAGGGGGTTTGTGAACATCTCAATATGCTGATTTGGAATTTTTGGTGGGGCAGTTCAAATGGGAAGCGCATGCCATATTGGGTGTCATGGGAGGCAATGACCCAGCCCAAGTGTAAGGGGGGGGGGGTCTCGGTTTTAAAGACATTGAGCTTTTCAACCTCTCCTTGCTTGCTAGATAGGCCTGGTGAGTCCTGCAAAATCCAGAGACGTTGAGTTCCTGAATCTTAAAAAGTGTTTACTTCCCCGACACTGCCATCCTAGATGCATAATTGGGAGGCCATCCTAGCCAAATTTGGAGGGCGATAATGAGGAGGAGGAGGGTGGCGCTGACTCATCGTCGGAGGCATCCTCCATTTGCACGTCCGCATCAGAGGCGTCCTTCGGCTGCCTGCCGGCCTGCCAGTCAGCAGCAATGGTGGCCATGGCCTTCTTCTGCTCTGACGTCAGCCCGTCCCATAGAGCATTGGCTGCGGAGGGATCAATGGCGGGGAGTGGTGCAGAGAGGGATGACTGTGACTATGGTCGGGGCACATCGGTGGGCGGTAGAGGGACGGAAGGGTGGCGCGGGAGGAGACGCATCGGCAACTGTGTGCCATCAATGCGGGCGGTAGACGGACGGGCGGGCGGCCGTCGTGTCGTTTGAACGCGCGACAGTCGCCTGCACCGGGAAGCGGCGCGAGCGGTGCTCTCTCGGCCGGCGCGCCACTTCAATGCTGGCGTCGGTGAGTGGTCGCGTCCGCTCGGGCCAGGCATGAGTGCAGGCGGTGACGCTCTGGAGCAACGCTGGCCGAAAACGCGCGGGAAGGGGAAGGGGTTTTTGGTGCGCCAGGGTGGTCAGAAGCGGGCTTGAGATCGGTCTGGACTCCCGCAAACCTCCTCCAACGATCGATACAGGACCGCGTTGGATGGCTTCCACGGTCCGGACGGTTGCGGAAGGTTTGTGGGTCGGCGTTGGAGATGCCCTTAGTTTATTATCATATCACACGATTCTTGTTCTTAGTTAGTCTACAACTTAGCATATTCATGTTTTGACGGGGATTAGCTAATTAATTCATCCACAGGCGGAAAAGAGTGGCTCTCCAGGCTCGGTCACAAAGGCACACCCGCACGAAAAATGTTCGTCGGCTCTCCTCCATAGGTTCTGGGCCGGTCAAAATCGGAAGCAATGAGTGATTCCACAAACCCGGAAGAATCGAATCGATTTTGAGTTGAGCACTGCAAAATCATGGTACTGCAGCCATCTCACGGAGTCATAAAGAAATATTGATACGACGACGATCAAGAGCCATCCAACACACGTAAGATAGCGGCCGGACCACTGGACCATCCATGCGAGTGGGCGGGAAAGGAAGAGATACCTATTCCATATTCCATGGGAGCCGAGAAAGGATGGACGAAAGCCCGATTTGCCAGCACACCGTGGGGTCCCGATAGAGCACCCAGCCGATCAGTGGAGACGAACACGGGGAGGGGGCGGAAAGCATTTTCCCGTCCATTTTCCCGTCCGCCTCACTGTCCAGCATGGCCGCCCAAAGCACGACCATCGAATTTGTGCCTCTCTCGCCCCCGACGCCGGTGGTCAACAGGTAGATTTGCGGCGGTGGGATTTAGCGCATCCAACCGCCGGCGAGTGCACCTTGTCATGGATTGGCCGAGTACCGGATCATATAGCCCCGGCAACACCTCCGTGCCCCATATGCAGGCTCCGCCTCTAGCCGCTCGAATCTATCCCGTCGGCGGTTAGCCGGCAAAGACACGTCCCGGCTCGTCGGCTCACCGTTGCTGCTCATAAAGTGCGATGACTGCCCGCGACAGGTCGTGCACCGCGTTTCTACCACACCGGAACATCCCAGATGGGTGTTCTTCAAGGGCAAAAAAGACCTGGTATGTACTTCTTTTGATTTGGTTGTGTTCCCGGATTCGGCGCATTTTCGGTAGCTCATTGCTTATACTCAAATTTGTGTGTAGGATGAATGCAAGTTTTGGTATTGGGAAGAAAAAATACATCGATCTGTTGATAGCACGAAATTTGATAGATTCACGTGCACTTGTTGTTAGAATGAAGACCAGAGATAAGATTAGATGTGAAGCAACGTCTACTTCTTTAGAATCGAAGAAGAAAAAAGTGTGCAAAATCGAGAACCCACAGATCAACAATGAAGACATACAAATGATATTAATCCAACTAGTGGGAGCAGTTATGAAAGTTGGATATCTTTTAAAATGTCTATTTGTGATTCTTTGTTTTCTTTGGTCTTATTCTCCTAGCGAAGGATTGATGAATGTACTCAAATGTATCAAAATGTTTGTTGATAAAATAAAAGATATGTATTTTAGTGGTTAAACAAGTGTATACATACGGGCACCAGCCGGCTATGGATCAGATGCGTCCGTGCGTTGAGCGCATGGCCAGCACATCCTACATAAATGGACAAAATTCAGAAGAAAAAAACGGATGTCCGTCTGGTGTTAGTGCGTTGGAGTTGGCATTATCGCATGGTGATCTGCATTTCGCTGGTCTCTGGTGCCATGAGGCATGGCAAATGCCAAAAGGTGCTGGCTGGCTCCTTCTTGGAAGGCGACTGCCCGGCCGTGTCGATGTCAACCACCCATAGCAAATGTGCAGATTACAGTACATGCGTCAACTCTACGAGTTAGGAGGTTTGAATTTCCAGTCGGAGCACTAGCAGCAGCGGCAGCGCACACACGCACACACGCAGGAGACAGGCAGGTCCCTGAATGCCGACCGGTCCGGGTCGGCACTCGCTTTACGCAGCGCAGGCTCCTCCTATAAATTGCACCCGTGCCCTCGGTACCCAGAGGCAGGCCAGGCACCCACCACCACCACCTCGCGCTCTCTGGCTCGCCAGTAGACATTTACTCGTTCTCTGCAGATCACGCTGCACAAGATCGCATCTCTAGCGCGCAGAGTGCACTACACTTACTGTGGTCTGGCCTCCTCTTAATTAGTTCTCACCTGCAAGCGGACTCAATCTGTTGGCAGCAGTTAAAGCCTACGGAGAGGTCGATCGGGATGGCGGACAAGGTCGTGGCCACCTACTACTACCCGCCGATGGAGGTAGCCGCCGCCGAGCTCGGCCAGACCGCCGGCTCCAAGCTCGACGACGATGGCCGCAACAAGCGCACCGGTACGTAAAACCCCTTTCTCGTCTCATGGCGTACTTGATTGTTGGTTTCTGACTCTGACGTACAGCATACAGTAATTGATTGTTGGTTTCTCACTCGGACGTACATACTGATGCCGATGTGTGCAGGCACGATGTGGACGGCGAGCTCGCACATCATCACGGCGGTGATCGGCTCCGGGGTGCTGTCGCTGGGGTGGGCAATCGCGCAGCTCGGCTGGGTGGCCGGCCCCGCCGTCATGCTGCTCTTCTCCCTCGTCACCTACTTCACCTCCTCGCTGCTCGCCGACTGCTACCGCTCCGGCGACCAGAGCACCGGCAAGCGCAACTACACCTACATGGACGCCGTCAACGCCAACCTCAGCGGCATCAAGGTGCAGATTTGCGGGGTGCTGCAGTATGCTAACATCGTCGGGGTTTCTATCGGCTACACCATCGCCGCCTCCATCAGTATGCTGGCCATCAAGAGGGCTAACTGCTTCCACGGCAACGGCCACGCCGACCCCTGCAAGGTCTCCAGCGTGCCCTACATGATCATCTTCGGCGTCGCCCAGGTCTTCTTCTCCCAGATCCCCGACTTCGATCAGATCTCCTGGCTCTCCATGCTCGCCGCCGCCATGTCCTTCACCTACTCCTCCATCGGCCTCGGCCTCGGCATCGTCCAAGTCATAGGTAGGTGATTATGCACACTCTCGTCGATCGAGGAGTAATTCTGATACATAGTCAGCAATGTGTTAACCAATTATGCATGCATGCAGCTAACGGAGGCATCAAGGGCAGCCTGACCGGCATCAGCATCGGCACGGTGACGCCGATGCAGAAGGTGTGGCGCAGCACCCAGGCGTTTGGAGACATCGCATTCGCCTACTCCTACTCGCTCATCCTCATCGAGATCCAGGACACAATCCGGGCGCCACCGCCGTCGGAGTCCACGGTCATGAAGCGCGCCACCATGGTCAGCGTCGCGGTGACAACGGTCTTCTACATGCTCTGCGGTTGCATGGGCTACGCGGCCTTCGGCGACGCCGCCCCGGGGAACCTCCTCACAGGGTTCGGCTTCTACGAGCCCTTCTGGCTCCTCGACATCGCCAACGCCGCCATCGTCATCCACCTCGTCGGCGCCTACCAGGTGTACTGCCAGCCCCTGTTCGCCTTCGTGGAGAAGTGGGCGGCGAAGAGGTGGCCGGAGTCAACGTATGTTACCGGCGAGGTCGAGGTCCCGCTCTTCAGGACGTACAAGGTGAACATGTTCCGGGCGACGTGGCGGACGGCGTTCGTGGTGGCGACGACGGTGGTGTCCATGATGCTGCCCTTCTTCAACGACGTCGTGGGGTTCCTGGGCGCGCTGGGGTTCTGGCCGCTCACCGTCTACTTTCCCGTGGAGATGTACGTGGTGCAGAAGAAGGTGCCCAAGTGGAGCACGCAGTGGGTGTGCCTACAGATGCTCAGCCTCGGATGCCTAGCCATCTCCCTTGCCGCCGCCGCGGGGTCCATCGCCGGCATCAAGTCCGACCTCAAGGTGTACCACCCGTTCAAGTCATAATCGACGTCTGACCATCATGCACGCACCGAAGAACATTCTACGATAGCGTCCGGTAAAGTTCACTTTGGCTGGAGTGTGAAAGCCAAACTGGGTCAAAAAGAAGAGCGACAAGCTACCGAAGTGTCAAAAAATTGTTTAGGCTGGCTAATGACCGCCGTAGTCGCCTCAAAGAAAAGATACTACTACCTAAGTGTCAAGAGTGTGTGTCACCAACTAATGTTCTTGTTTTGCGTGGTGGTAGAAGCTAATTTAATAATAGTACAGAATTTGAAAAGAATATTGAAGTGTGTCTGTCGTTTGTTGTCACCCTGAGCTCAGACTGTGTGTCATGCATGTTCAAATCACACCAACCTCGGCCGATTTTGAAGCTAAAGTTGATCCACCGTTCCTTTCGGAAATGGGTTGGCGAAGCGTCGAATCCTCGGAAGAATCTTCGTTTTCTTTGTTCTACGAGTGGAAAGGAAGCATCGGGGCCAGCCGGCATCCTGCGGGATGAATCTCGGAGGGGTCCGTAACGTCGTGGCGTTCAAAGATCCCGGCCGGCACTTTGGGCGATGTGACCTTCGCTTTTCCGGTGAGATTCCAGATGCCTAGTCTCGTAGACACTCTTGAGTGGGTTCGTGCTGGCGGCCCGGCGGCTTCACGGTCACGGCCGTCCCTGGGCCTCTCCAGTCGCCATCGCAGATTCTGTGGTTGGTTGGTGCCGACGGTAGCATGCGACCGTGCGTACAAAGGGAGCAAGAACCCCACGAGTAAAATACATAGAGGAATATGATGACAGTTAGCTAACGTGGCCCTTTTATCGATGTTGAAGAGCTTTTTTTGCCGAACTTCTCCTCAACGGCTGTTATTACAAAACTGTATTACAAATACAGAAAACGATTGAAGATACTTTTGGACAAGATTGACTAAGTTAGATGGGTGTTTGATTCTAACCACACACCTAAGGGAGAAACCGTTGCTAATCACGAGCTCATCTGCTCATGGATGTACAGTTAAATCCTAAAAAATGGGGAAAATGAAAAAAAATACGACACTATTTTTACATGAAAGATAAACAAATTCTTCATGTGTATGCAAAGTTTCATGACCTTATGACATCCTGGGAGTTTGGGATAGAAAAAAATTAAATCAGGGCTCCAAAACAAGAATTTTGACCCTTTCTCAAAGCTTTGATTTTTGTTTTTCTGTCTAGAGCTCTCCCAATGACATGTGGTCATGAAATTTTGTCGGGCGCATATAATTTTTGTTCATATTTCATTCAAAAAAGGTATTGATTTTTGTTGTTGCTATTCTTGCCTATTTTATTGTTCATTAACAGGAGCAGATGAGCTCCGCGCCGGAAGGTTGTCCTCCACTTAAGGCAAGAATCTTTCTGTGAGCAATAAGCCCCACATGCCATATATTTCATTCAAGAAGATTTCCTAAGGGAGCCAAGTTTGACTAAGAATTGGAGCACCTCAAGTATGACAAGTTCGGGAAAAATAACGTTACAAATTACAACCTGTGGCAAAGTTAATCACAAACCAAACATGACCGTATTTTCTTGTATACATTTAGTGTATAGTTGTAAAATACTTATTGAATATAAGTGGATAGAGGGAAAGGGAGAGGCAGGGAGGGAGAGGGGGGGGGGGGTAAAGCGGCTGGCCATGACATCGCCAACGAGGAAAAGGGTTAACATGTTTAGAGGGGGTGTTCTGTACTGACCGCCACTTAGATTGGATGGAGCCAGAGCACAAGATGGGGATGGAGTCGACGACGAGGGATCGGACAAGACCTTGCCAGAGGTGAAGTAGAGGAGAGGAAGGGACGGCGGCTAAAAAGATTGTGGCTCTACGGAAAGTTGGAGGAAAAGATCGACAGTGCCGCTTGAAGAGGTGGACCAACAAGTGGAGGTTGTTGGATTTTAGTTCGATGGATGTGGTGATTCAAATTAAACTTTAGAAAATTCCAGTCGCATGGATCATATCTACAGTTGAATTCAAGTTTAAATTTCAAAACTTTAGTTGAACTGTAATATTTTAATTATAACTAGTGCTGCATTTGAATATTTTCATTCATCAAAAGTTTGATATGCTATTATTCATCGAAAAAAATAGACGTGCGTTAAGGAGACAAGGTTCTGTATGGGTATGTGCGGACTAGTCCAGACCAGTCCATAGACAATACAGTACCCATTCTGGAGGACGCGTTGGAGATGCCCTAAGCTGTCGAATCCACTATTAATTCCAAGGTTTCACAGGAATATAGACAATTTTGTTGGAGGTCACTATTGGTATGTCAGTCAATACTTCCAATTCCATTTTGCACTTTTCTAATGATGAGATCATTCACAATGCAAATGAGTTAGGAGTTTCACTAGGTAGTAACGATAGTGAAATCTCTAAATTTGTTAATGACATTTTGGACCTGGAAGCGGAATGTGCCTTAGAGTTGATTCATAACTTAGCAGCGGTCAAACCTATGAACGATTCTGATATTGGCGCTTTGGGAGTCAGGGTGCTAGATACGTTCTATGCGTATCTTGCCCCATCTAGTGCTGAGACTAAGGAGGATGAGGGTTTTACACCCCTTGAGGAGAGTGCCCCGGTAGAGGGTCAGGAGGTTAGATCTGCGGACCCCGGTTGTGAGGACCGGGGAGAGGATCAGAACAAGTCTAAGCGAAAGTGGAGGCGTAAGATATATCCTGCATCCGCGGTGCGTAGAAGTGCTAGGGTCCGTACAACCAAACAATTCCATGATGAACTATATGAGGCATCTTTTGGAATAGCATAGGTCTGATGGACTTGGCTAAAAGAAGGTTTCTAGCAGATGCTTCAATTGAACATAGACTAGATTTTATTACCCTTTCCGAGACTGGAAGGGACAATTTCTCTCCTCGGTTTCTGAGCACCTTATCTGGAGGTGTCAATTTTGATTGGCACTGCCTTCCCCTAAGAGGAAGATCAGGGGGGTCCTACTAGGGGTGAAATGTGATGTGTTCGAAGTCCGAAGTGTGGTTATGGGTGACTTTGCTGTCAAATTTTGGGTCAGATCCAAAGTCGATAGTTTTAATTGGGCACTGGTTGTGGTGTATGGGGCCGCATAGCCGGAACTAAAACCAAACTTTTTGGCGGATCTCGTCCGTATTTGCGGGTCTGAACAGCTACCAATCCTGGTTGGGGGCGATTTTAATATTAGAAGGAGAGAATAAAAGAACAATGATAATTTCGACGCCAGGTGGTGAATTATGTTTAATAACATCATTGAAAGCTTGGATCTTAGAGAGACAGAGCTTGGGCTAATACTTTGCAAAACCCGGCGTATGAGAAGCTAGATCGAGTCCTAGAGAGCGTCGATTGGGTACAGAAATTCCCCCTGGTTACAGTCGCGTTATCTCACGGTATCTCTGACCACACCCCTCTGCTGGTTGGCTCTGGTGAGGCAACGCATGTGGGTAATAAAAATACCTTCTCTTTCGAACTTGCATGGTTTGAAAGAGAAGGTTTCCTAGATCTGATAGCCAGAGAATGGGGGATAGATGCAGGAGGAAGGTCTTCTATTGAGATATGGCAGAATAAGATTAGAAACTTGAGAAGTTTCTTGCGAGGGTGGGCTAAGCATCTCAGTGGGATCTATAAGGTTGAAAAGGAAAGGCTCCTTACACTTATCCAGTCCCTAGATGTAAAAGCCGAGTCCACAATTCTGCAATCCTCGGAGCTTCATGCCAAAATAGATGCGGAGATGCGTTTGAAAGAGCTGTTGCGGGAAGAGGAGTTGAAGTGGGCTTTGCGAGCTAAGGTTCGCAAAGTCGTCCAGGGGGACGCTAACACTCAATTCTTTCATATGATCGCCAATGGCAAGCATAGAAAGAAAAGAATCTTTCATCTTGAGCAAGACGAAGGGACGATCTTAGGGCAGGAGAACTTAAAATTATACATAACCAATTATTACAAGCAGCTGTTTGGGCCTCCAAAGGATAATTTTGTGTCCTTGGACGAGTCGAGGATTAAGGATGTGCCTCAGCTGGCTGCTGATGAGAATGATGTATTAACTGCACCATTCTCGAAAAAAGAGGTGTTTGAAGCGATTTCACAAATGAAGAATAATAAAGCTCCGGGGCCGGATGGATTTCCGGCGGAGTTTTATAACAAATGTTGGCACATTATTAAAGGAGATTTGTTACCGATGTTCCATGATCTATTCTCTGGATAGCTTCAGTTGTTTCATTTAAATTTTGGAACTATAACCTTGCTCCCGAAGAAAACCGAGGCTATGAGAGTTGAGCAGTTTAGGCCTATCTGTCTTCTTAATGTTAGTTTCAAATTTTTTTACAAAGGTTGGGACCAATAGACTCACACAGATTGCGCACTCTGTGGTGCAGCCGACCCAAACTGCTTTCATGTCGGACAAAAACATCCTAGACAGGGTTGTGGTCCTTCATGAAATGCTCCATGAAATTCATACGAAAAAGCTAGACGGGGTTGTTTTCAAAGTGGATTTCAAAAAAGCGTATGATAATGTTAAATGGCCATTTCTGCAACAGGATTTGCGCATGAAAGGCTTCGACCCGGTTGGAGGAACCGGGTTGAATCCTTCACGCAAAAAGGGAGTGTTGGAATCAAAGTGAATGATGACATAGGTCATTATTTCCAGACACACAAGGGCCTGAGACAAGGAGATCCGATGTCACCTATTCTATTCAACATTGTAGTTGACATGTTGACCATTCTAAAAGGTAGGGCAAAGGATGCTGGTCAAGTAGGTAGCCTGGTACCTCATCTAGTTGATGGAGGGGTGTCTATCCTACAGTACACTGATGATACTATCATCTTCATGGAGCATGACTTGGCAAAAGCGAGAAACATGAAGCTGGTGTTATGCTTATTCGAACAATTGACTGGGTTAAAGATTAACTTTCACAAGAGTGAATTGTTCTGCTTTGGAAGAGCCAAAGAGGAACAAGAGGCTTACAAGCATGCATATGTTTCTTTTGTCTCTTCCACGAGCATGCCTATGTTTCTTTTGTCGTTTTTCGAGATACCAGTTGGAGTTTGAAAAAGACTGGATTTCTATTGATCCCGATTTTTCTGGCAGAGTGATGACCTGAAAAAGAAGTATAGACTCACTAAATGGGATATTATTTGTCGACCGAAAGACCAAGGGGGTCTAGGTATCGAAAATCTTGAGGTGAAAAATAGATGTCTTCTCAGCAAGTGGCTGTATAAGTTATATGTAGAGTCGGAGGCCACATGGGCCCAGATTCTGCGGAATAAGTACCTTCATTCCAAAACTTTGGCACAGGTGACAATGAGGCCGACGGACTCACCTTTTTGGAAAGGGCTAATGAGAGTTAAAATAGCCTTTTTCAACATAACAAAGTTTCTAGTCGGAAACGGTACTTCCATGAGATTCTGGGAGGATACATGGCTAGAGGAAACACCTCTCGCGCTTCAATATCCCTTCCTTTATAGCATTATGCAACGAAGAGACACTTTCGTTGCTACCGTGCTTCAGTCCACTCCCCTCAATATCCACTTTAGAAGAACACTTGCCGGAGCCCGTTGGGAAACCTGGCTCCATTTGGTGAGAAGACGGATGAATGTGCAGCTTTCTCAACAGCCAGACACGTTGTGCTGGAAGTTAGCCAGGAATGGAGAGTTCACGGTTAAATCTATGTATTTAGCTGTGATTAACTCTAGCTCTATTCCTACATCCAAACATGTATGGAATGTCAAGGTACCTTTGAGAGTTAAAGTGTTCATGTGGTTTGTACACAAACAAGTCATTCTAACTAAGGACAATTTGACAAAGCGCAATTGGACTGGTTCCACGAGATGTAGTTTTTGTGATCGTGATGAGACTATCAAACACCTCTTTCTTGACTGTCCGATGGCAAAGGTTCTATGGCAGACTGTTCACATTGCGTTTAAAATTACTCCTACGAATAATATCAACACGTTATTTGAAACGTGGTTGGACGGGATAGAATCCCAAACAGCGAGACACATTCGTGTAGGAGTATGTGCTTTACTTTGGGCAGTCTGGAACTGCAGAATGATTTGGTTTTTAACAGAACAACAAATACTCATTTTTTGCAGGTTATATTCCGAGCCACTACATTGATCCGTATATAGTTGCTACTTACTCAGACGGAGGCCAGGGAACATTTGGTTACTGGATCTATCCGATGGGAGATGGTAGCTCGGACTATATTCGACGGGTTTGGATGGCGGCCATGTAATAGGATAGGCGATTAATTTTCCTATCTTTCTTTTGCCTGCGGTTGTGGCTTTTATTCTCTGCTCTTCGTAAGCATGTTTGTCGTTCGTTTGTTTAAGACCTCATGACTTGTGTTGAACTTATTTGCTTTATAATAAAGGTGGCCGTATGCATCGTTCTGCTGCAGAGGCCGGGGTTACACCCTTTTTAAAAAAAAAGTTTTGTACAATCCCACACGAGCACAAACGCAGGCAACATCAGTAGTGGGCAATCACTCGCTCCTGACCGGCTGACCCTGAGGCTTGCGGGGTGGCATGTTCATGTACTTGTAGGTGGTGAAGCCGCCGTCCACCACCAGGTTCTGGCCGGAGACATACTTGGCATCGTCGGACGCGAGGTACACGGCCGCCTTGGCCACGTCCACCGCCTCGCACGTCGCGCCCTTGAGCTCGCCGAGGCCGCCGATGATGGCGGCCAGCTGCGCCTCGTCCGCGCCAGCGTACAGCTGCGAGAACTGCTCCAGCACCAGCGGCGTCGGCACGGCGTGCGGCGATATGCAGTTGATCCGGACGCCGTGGCGAGACAGCTCGGCGGCGGTGGTCTTGACGAGCCCGGCGACGGCGAGCTTGGAGACCGCGTAGGGGTACGTGCCGAGGCCTCCGAGGAGGCCGCTGATGCTGGCCATGCAGAGGATGGAGCCGGAGCCCGCCGGCGCCATGACGCGCATCGCGTGCTTGATCCCCGCCAGGGTGCCGCGCACGTTCACGCTCATGACGCGGTCGAACTGGCCCAGATCCAGGCTGGCCACCTCCGACGTCCCGGAGAGCGCGCCCACGATGCCGGCGTTGTTGAACATGACGTCGAGCCGGCCGTGCTTCGTGACGGTGGCGTCCACGGCCGCGGCGACGCTCTCCTCGACGGTGACGTCGCAGTGGACGAAATGGGCCTGTGGGCCTAGCTCCTGGGCTGTCTCTATGCCCAACGCTGAGTTGACGTCGGCGATGACCACGGACGCGCCCTCCTGGATGAACTCGTGAGCCGTGGCCTTTCCGAGCCCACTCGCTCCTCCAGTTATGAGTGCGATCTTCCCCTCGAGTCTGCAAAATGAATCGGTAGCAACTTATCGAGATTTGAGGATTTATTTTTCTATCTTTGCTAGTTTTTTTTTTTTTGGATCAACTATCTTTGCTAGTTATAGTGTGCCAAGATGCTCACTCGCTCTTGTGCATGTATGGCGATATATACTTGGATGCATCAAGAAATGCAATTATGACATGAGGTCCATATGAGCCCAATATAGTAGGTACTTAACAGAAAATCAAACCTCTAAGAAAAATAAATCAAATGTCCAGGTTTAAAAATGGTGCGGAATAATAGACATACATGTAAATTTTGGTACTCCCTCCTATCCAATTGACGCAACCTCTATACAATGTAAAATGGACATTATATAGATGCTGCGTCAATTAATCCGAACCGTAGGGAGTAAAAAAATAAAATGGTTTAAGGTTTGTTTTAATAATTTAGATTATGATTTATATCTAGCTCACAAATAATCATACTTTTCACCAAATTTTAAATTTATGGACCCCGTTAAGTTTTCAATATTTGTTTCTAAATGGATGTGAGATCATAAAATTCACTATCCACGCGTATCTCATGTAAACATGACTAAAATGAAGTTTATATGGGAAATTCAAATAACAAAAAAGAACAAGTGGAATTTAAAACATAACAAAAAGGAGGTGGTAACAATAAATAAAGTGTATGCATAATGTCCAGGTTGAAAGAAAGTAAGAGAAGACCATATATTCACACTTACTTTGGGACGTATGGAGTATTAATTTTAAGAATTAGAAGCTTTCATCTATTTACATGTCTGATGACGTACTACCTATCGCGGTTTCAGACCGTGATGGTTGCTTGTCGCGCTAGGAATCCACAATAGGAGAGTCAGCTTGCAAAGCTCATCACCATCATTGG
>NC_041385.1:700011982-700074415 GCF_002162155.2 Triticum dicoccoides | reverse complement strand
AGAATAATCACAGGTTTGGCTGTAGCATCTCAGGTACTGTAGCGACATTGTTGCGCACTGTAGCAGACCTAGGGCCTGGGGCTTGGCCCAATTCTAGCTCCGCCCCTGCTCAACGCGACACTGTTGCGCACTGTACCACCCCTAGGGCCCGGGGCTTGGCCCAATTCTAGCTCCGCCCCTGGTCACCATCATACAGTTGCGTACAGATGGCCAGGTTCCTTATGGTAGTACCAGTCCACTAGGGTTCAAGTTGGCACTGGTGTTCATTTTTTTTGGATTTATTTCAAACTTCCCAGTGATGTTTGTTGAGTGGGACGAGACGTTTCAGTCGACTACAAATCGTCTAGGTAGGATGGTGTGCGCGTTTGTAGAGGTGAATGTACATGCATGTATGTGAGCATCTGCGATCGTACTATGTTAGAAAAAGTCATTGTTTCGTTCGTGAAATCTCATTGAGGTTTTGTTTTTCACACCAACATGTTATTTTTTGAATTTCACACCAACATATTAGACGCTGATTTAGTCAAGGTTTTAGATTAGGGCATCCTATTTTGCTGAAATAATACAGACACTTTTGGAGAGAAAAATAACACCGGTGGCGAGGTTGGGATTCCGGTGAGCATACAGACAAACGGGCCGGTTGCTGGAACTCCCGGTTGTTGGACATGCATTTCGGTGGCAAGTCAACGCTGGAGAGACAATGATTGAACCGAAAAAGTCTTGCTATGAGCAGAAACCCTGCCAAGTGACAACATCGCTGGCTTGCTTCATGGAACCTACCACCTCTCTGGTGAGAACATGCCTTGCCCATCTCCTACTAATTAACTAACTACAACACCTGGCCAGGCAAGAGCTCTTGCTCATCTTACTAATTAGTGGCTTAGTTAATGGCTTACCTCCCCTTCTTCGCCGCTGCCGCCGACGACCCCCGCCCTGCATCGTCGGCCATCTCCTCGGTGATCGTCCCACTACAAAAGAGGACAAGAAACAACTACCATAAGTGATACAGCCGATCGTTGTTTGCATCACAAAAACAAAACATGCATACTTCAGCAGGGGAAACAAACAAAAAACTACTATATGCATGCAGTATGCACCCTACGATTTACAGGAGAGATCATAATCGACCTGTTCAAGAGCACCTGTGGACTTTGGTAGGAAGAATCAGAGTGATTTCTGTGAGGGCGAGTTTTTCAGTCAAGGAAAGATGAAGCTAGCTGGCAAGGGATACGATCTGACAAATAACAATAAGAAGGCATGCACCACCTCGGGATAGCTAGCCGATAGGAAAAATGTCTGAAGAAATACCTTAGCTGTCGCCGACGAGCCGGAGCAGTTTCTCCTAGTTCTTGAGGGAAGGAGGGAGGGAGGGAGGGAGAGAGAGATGGTGGTGTGTCGAGACGCTCTTACATAAAACCATGAAGACCTTCCCTCAACCAACCAACCAACCAACCAACCGCTCAAAGATAGAGACACTATTTCCATTTAGAATTTTATTATGGTGCAAATACTTGTTCTACCAACATGCAAATCATGTTATGGAGCATCATAAAAGATGTGCAAGTTCATTCACATATCTTATACATGTTTTATCAATGTAGTCAAACAATTCCCCGCAAAAAAACTGTAGTCAAACAATGGTTGCGGTTCGGTTCAGATGGCGACACAGAAGTGCAACAGGCGGTCGAAAGATGGGTTGTCCATAACCTTTTTTTTTGCCTCACAACACTTCTTCTATCCTTGGTGCACATCGAGAAGAAGAGTAAGCGAGGTTTGAGTGACTTGGTACTTAACAGAGCGAGATTTGTGAACTGTGGCCTCACAAACACTTCTTCTCGCATGCTAATAACTTTTCACGGAATACAATGCCAACCTTCCAATCAATAGGAAATACTTTATTTACGAGGACTTGGGTAAAAATTAAAATGCCCTCTCTTTCTACAATTATAACTTGTTTTCTCATTGGCTAAGTAATGGGATCTCCTATCAAGAAGGTATGGGTCGCCATTGTGTTATAACAATGTCTAGTGAAGCAATGAATATTCATTATATGTTAATCCCCCTGTAATTACTATGGAGTTAGGTTTCTCTGACAGTATTCGACCTCCACTGAATATGTGCATTATCCTTGGCACTCGCAAGTAAAGCGATATCTAAGGGTTCTAGTGTACATGAAATATGATTAAAGGACTATCTATGCTTGTTAAGCATATGTACAAGTGTTAGTCCTAAGTGTTGCTACTGTTAAGAATAAGGTTGATGGCTTTGTTTGGCAGATGGTGCTAGTTTATGGGTCTGCTTATTCTGAATTTAAAATGGATTTTGTAGCTGAATTGCATGATACCTTAACCAATGTTGCTTACCCTATTATGATTTGTGGAGACTTTAATCTGGTTAGGAATGATATGAAAAAAGTAGTGGCTTGATCAATCAACAAATTGCCTTTTTATTTAATGATTGGATCAACAAATGGGCCTTGATGGAGATATCTATCTCTAATAGGATGTTTACTTGGTCTAATAATCAGGTTTCCCCTGTTTTTGCTGTTCTGGATAGAGTGTTCATTTCCGTGGACTGGGATGCACATTTTCCTTTTTCCACCTTGTCAGCACTTCCCTGGGTGGGAAGTGATCACACTCCTCTAGTCCTGGATACTGGTGGTAGAGCCCCATCCAATCCCAAACCCTTTAGGTTTGAGAAATGGTAGCTCTCACAACCAGGTTTCCATCAAATGGTCACAGAGGCTTGGAATTCTGTGTCCTCATCCAAATCCTCAGCTGATAACTGGATGGTTAAGACTAGGGTCCTTAGGAAGAAAACTAAAGGGTGGAGTATTAATAGAGAGGCAGATTTAAAGAAAAAGAAAAAGGCACTCCTTCTGGAGTTTGACACCCTTGATGTCAGATCTGAAACCCAGCAACTATTTCTTTCTGACTATGATAGAATGAAGGAGATTAATAAAGAATTGGATGATGTGTGGAACAAAGAGGAAACTGCTTTATGACAGAGATCTAGGGATAGAAAAATCTTAGAGGGGGACAGAAACAATGCCTACTTTCAGGCCCTTGCTAACCACAGACATAGGAAAAATCATCTCGCTGAGCTAAATAGCCCCAATGGTGTGGTCTCTTCGACCAGTGAAATGCTTGAGGTGGCAACCTCTTTTTACAAAGAATTGTTTGCTTTTGAGTCTAAACCTGACATCCATCTGGATGATGACTTTTGGTCTGATAGTGAAATGGTTAGCAATGAAGATAGAGAACTGTTAGAGAAACCTTTTTCTGAAGAGGAAATTAAACAGGCTATTATGAGTTCCTATGCTAGTGGAGCTCCTGGCCCTGATGGCCTGTCTTTCTTGTTTTATCAAAACTTTTAGGACTTGATCAAAAAAGATTTCATGTGGATGGTTAAAGATTTTGAAGAGGGTAACCTTGAGATTTATAAGTTGAACTATGCCATTATTACTTTGATTCCTAAAGTTCCTATGGCTAGAGATATGAAAAACTTTAGACCTATCAGTCTAAGTAACTGTGTTGTCAAAATTTTCTCTAAAGCTATGACTACTAGGGTTTCACCTTTATGTGACAAGCTTATTTCTTCTAATCAGACTGCTTTTATCAAAGGGAGATTCATTTTAGAAAGTGCGGTGATGACCCATGAGGTCATCCATGAAGTTCATAGATCTGGGTCCAATGGCTTAATTCTCAAACTTGATTATGAGAAAGCATATGATAGAGTTAGTTGGGACTTTTTGAAGGAGATGCTTCTTTCTAGAGGCTTTGGCTGTAAATGGGTAGGGTGGGTTATGTCTACTATTTACCAAGGGACTTCTCAGGTTAGAATTAATGATTCAAATGGTCCTCAGTTTACTGGGGGAAAAGGTTTGAAGCAGGGTGACCCTCACTCACCCTTGTTGTTTAACTAGTGGTTGGGGCGCCACCTGGTGGCGCCACCTGAGTTGTGATGGTGCGGTGCCTGGTTTGCTGCCGCCCATTTAGCTAGATTGTTTGGTCTCGAGGAGGCTTAGTGCACATGTATACAGGATGTTAGGCATGTGTTGCAACAGAAAAATTATAAATTCGGATAAACTTAAACTGATTGTAGAGATATTGAGGACCACCCATTACAATTGGTACAAAGGTAGTGTAGCATTGATGTTTGCACAACTGTTTGACATGGAAAATGCATTACAGATAACTCTTATTATTGTCACTGCTCTCCATTGCCCCCCCCCCCAATTGAGCCGCCGCTAGCCTTCCACCTGCTCAAGTAGCTGCTCGTCGGCGCCATCATAGTAGTCCTCAATGTAGACCATGCCCCTCTCGTGGACGTACATAAGAAGTAGCAGTCGTCAACGTAGAGGCGGACCTTGGCAATGCACTCCATAACAAGGAAGATGTCATCAGCGAGAAGGCGTTCAAGGAGTCCTTGAAACTGCATCAATCAGGGGAGCAACAGAGATAAACAAAGGATTTAATCAATTCTATCCAATTGGATACAGAAATGTTGTTAAATAGCAAATGTAATTCAGGTATATACAAGGCAAACCTAGTAGTGTATACCAATGTTTACATGTGAAAAGATTGTATCAATAAGAGAAGAAAAAAGACCTTCGTTTCTTTGAGTTACACATGCATTGTTGGGTGACAGCAGCAATATCATAACCAAAACGGCGGTTCAGGTTTGATGTAAATAATCAGATTTCAGAAAGCAAGGCTAAGTCAGGAGTAAGACATACACCCGGTACGGTGCTCCACGATAATGCTCCACAACGAACTCATATTTAGGGTGCACTGAGCAGCATACATAGTTGTTGCGGTCAAGGATGGAGATTAAAGAAGCATTGTGTATTGAACCATCACGAGCTCTAAATATTCATCACAATTCACAATACAAAAAACAGAAGTTCAAAAGAGTATGCTCCTGCTAACATACAACTATGCAAGGCAAACAGGAACAAAACAATAGGATGGAGCATCCTTATCATTCATAATGGAACCACAAAATCAACAAGTTTAGGGACACGGGCAAGATCTTAGAAAAAATGATCAAAGAATCAGAGGAATCACCGCACCTCTACAACTTGCTGCCCCGAGCCAGGGCCTCCTTCTGCACCTCGATGCCACCATCTTCCTACGCCAAGATGAGAAGGGCGCCCAGTCCAAGCAACAATGATAAATAACCAGCTCATGCAAAAAAGAGATCATGAAGAGAAGACATAAATATTTTAATCATACTTTTTTGACAACAAGAAAAATTGAAATCCAATGAAGTAAACTAAAACATTGTAGTTCCAATTGACATTTCATCTGAAAAGGTGTTAAGTACGAACAGACTATTGGTTATTGGACATGCTACACAGAAAATATCACACCAGAGATGAACATAATAACTTACCTAGATATGACAGATTGTGTGTTATAGTGAAGTGAAGATGAAATGCCTAATAACATATTCACTGGTCCAAGCAATTATCTAGTAGGGGTGACCATTACCTAGATGAAAAAACATGTGTTGCTTCTGATAGAACTAAACATGTGCAGAGGCCTGTTAGGCAACTATAAGATGAAACTTTTCTCACTATAATTAACATCAACTTCCCTCCAAAATTACTTGAAAGCTTCTACCATTTGGTAGAAAAAACCAAATATAGCCAAATCTAAATTTACAGCAGGCTCATGAGATCATGATATGCTATGATATGCTAGGTAGCTGCATAGCTCCATGAACCATTTAATCATATATTCAGTCATTGTATGCTACATAAATATTCTTCAAGGGACACGTTCTACCATCTAAAACATAAATAAATATTCAGCAAGATAGTTATCTCAAATATAAAATAGTACAAAGGGAACACATAGAGAAGGAAAATAACAGAGCTACAACTGCATGGACATATTGATAGAGTGATATCACTGAGATAAGAAATTCTTGCATACATCAAGATAAATGTAGATAAGAGAAAATGATATGAGAGCCAAGCTCACCACTGCCCAATCCCAAACCTCCAAAAAAGCACCAAAATTAGCGTGACGACCAGAAGTGTGATATGTGTAGTCTTAGATCCTACAAATACTAACTGCATTGTGAAGGACTGAAGGTTAACCTTGACAAATAGGTCGAAAACATCGGCAAAACAACCAGTCAAAAACTTAGAAGCAATAAACTACAACATTAGATACCCACAGGCTAGAACAATACAAAGAGAAATTATCTCAGCATGCCCTAAATGTCTATCATCTATTAAAAAGCATCAAACCAGAAGATTAGAACTCACAGTCAGAATGATACAAAATGCTCCAAGAGATCTCACATGCCCTCAATGGTTCTCATAATAAAATAGCAAGACTAATCTTACAAAATTGCTCGTGGATTAACATAGGCACTAATGACAGACTGCCAACACCATGGCACGGGGAATGAGAAGGAATTTACTCTCCATACATGCATGAACTATTAAAAATACATATGAATAAATTACAGAGAGAAATGTAAGGTGGTGCTATCAATATAGAGTTTCTGCAAAACAAAACAAGGAGAAGACCTGATTAGCAGCAACACGTGAATCCATCGGATGACATTATTGTAGGTGCAGTTGCTTCATAAATGATGATTATCCTAAATATTGACTCAAGAACATAACCATTGGTCTTGGACAATGAAGTCACTCTTTCTCTAGACAATGTAAATCAATGACACGTGTAGTAACAAGAAAGGATAAGCAACCACCACATATAGTTAGATTTCAACAAACTGGAGGTACTATGTGCATTGGATACTAAAAGAATCCTAAATTTAGTGTTGTTAGTTGATGTCTACTACACAACCTTCTTCTTGTAGACGTTGTTGGGCCTCCAAGTGCACAGGTTTGTAGGACAGTAGCAAATTTCGCTCAAGTGGATGACCTAAGGTTTATCAATCTGTGGGAGGCGTAGGATGAAGATGGTCTCTCTCAAAAAACCCTGCAACCAAATAACAAAGAGTCTCTTGTGTCCCCAACACACTCAATACAATGGTAAATTGTATAGGTGCACTAGTTCGGCGAAGAGATGGTGATACAAGTGCAATAATGATGATAGATATAGGTTTTTGTAGTCTGGAAAAAATAAAAACAGCAAGGTAACAAGTGGTAAAAGTGAACGTAAATGGTATTGCAATGCTAGGAAACAAGGCCTAGGGTTCATACTTTCAGTAGTGCAAGTTCTCTCAACAATAATAACATAATTGGATCATATAACTATCCCTCAACATGCAACAAAGAGTCGCTTCAAATCACTAATAGCGGAGAACAAACGAAGAGATTATTGTAGGGTACGAAACCACCTCAAAGTTATTCTTTCTGATCGATCTATTCAAGAGTCCGTAGTAAAATAACATGAAGCTATTCTTTCCATTCCATCTATCATAGAGTTCGTACTAGAATAATACCTTAAGACACAAATCAACCAAAACCCTAATGTCACCTAGATACTCCAATGTCACCTCAAGTATCCACGGGTATGATTATACGATATGCATTACACAATCTCATATTCATCTATTCAACCAACATAAAGAACTTCAAAGAGTGCCCCAAAGTTTCTACCGGAGAGTCAAGACAAAAAAATGTGCCAACCCCTATGCATAAGTTCACAAGGTCACTGAACCCGCAAGTTGATCACCAAAACAAACATCAAGTAAATCACGTGATATCCCATTGTCACCACAGATAAGCACATGCAAGACATACATCAAGTGTTCTCAAATCCTTAAAGACTCAATCCGATAAGATAACTTCAAAGGGAAAACTCAATCCATTACAAGAGAGTAGAGGGGGAGAAACATCATAAGATCCAACTATAATAGCAAAGCTCGTGATACATCAAGATCGTGCCGAATCAAGAACACGAGAGAGAGAGATAGAGAGAGAGAGAGAGAGAGAGAGATCAAACACATAGCTACTGGTACATACCCTCAGCCCCAAGGATGAACTACTCCCTCCTCGTCATGGAGAGCGCCGGGATGATGAAGATGGCCACTGGTAAGGGATCCCCCCTCCGGCAGGGTGCCGGAACAGGGTCCCGATTGGTTTTTGGTGGCTACAGAGGCTTGCAGCGACGGAACTCCCGATCTATGGTGATGCTACGTATTGAGCTTGCGTTGGTTTTCCTTGAAGAGGAAAGGGTGATGCAGCAATAGTAGCGTAAGTATTTCCCTCAGTTTTTGAGAACCAAGGTATCAATCCAGTAGGAGGCTCCTCAGAAGTCCCACGCACCTACACAAACAAACAAGAACTCGCAACCAACGCAATAAAGGGGTTGTCAATCCCCTCAAGGCCACTTGCGAAAGTGAGATCTGATAGAGATAATATGATAAGATAAATATATTTTTGGTATTTTTATGATATAGATTGGAAAAGTAAATATGCAAAAAAAAGTAGATTGAAAGCTTATATGATAAAAGATAGACCTGGGGGCCATAGGTTTTACTAGTGGCTTCTCTCAAGATAGCATAAGTATTACGGTGGGTGAACAAATTATTGTCGAGCAATTGATAGAAAATCGAATAATTATGAGATTATCTAGGCATGATCATGTATATAGGCATCACGTCCATGACAAGTAGACCGACTCCTGCCTGCATCTACTACTACTACTCCACACATCGACCGCTATCCAACATGCATCTAGAGTATTAAGTTCATAAGAACAGAGTAACGCATTAAGAAAGATGACATGATGTAGAGGGATAAACTCATGCAATATGATATAAACCCCATCTTTTTATCCTCGATGGCAACAATACAATACGTGCCTTGCTGCCCCTGCTGTCACTGGGAAAGGACACCACAAGATTGAACCCAAAGCTAAGCACTTCTCCCATTGCAAGAAAGATCAATCTAGTAGGCCAAACCAAATTGATAATTCGAAGAGACTTGCAAAGATAACTTAATCACACATAAAAGAATTCAGAGAAGATTCAAATATTTCTCATAGATAAACTTTATCATAAACCCACGATTCACTGGATCTCGACAAACACACCGCAAAAAGAGTTACATCGAATAGATCTCCAAGAAGATCAAGGAGAACTTTGTATTGAGATTCAAAGAGAGAGAAGAAGCCATCTAGCTAATAACTATGGACCCGAAGGTCTGTGGTAAACTACTCACAACTCATCGGAGAGGCCTTGGAGATGATGTAGAGGCCCTCCATGGTTGATTCCCCCTCCGGCGGAGCGCCGGCGAAGGCTCCAAGATGGGATCTCGTGGATACAGAAGGTTACGGCGGTGGAAATAGGTTTTTCATGGTCGCTTATGATGTTTTCGGGGTACATGGGTATATATAGGAGGAAGAAGTATGTCGGTGGATGCCCGAGGGGCCAACGAGGGTGGGGGGCGCACCCACCTATAGGGGGCGCGCCGGGCACCCTCGTGGCCGCCTCCTTTGTTTCTTGACTTCCAGTCAAAGTCCTCTGGATCACGTTTGTTCCAAAAAGATCGCTCCCAAAGGTTTCATTCCATTTGGACTCCGTTTGATATTCCTTTTCTTCGAAACACTGAAATAGGCAAAAAAATAGCAATTTGGGTTGGACCTCCGGTTAGTAGGTTAGTCCCAAAAATGATATATAAGTGTAAAGTAAAGCCCATAAACATCCAGAACGGGTAATATAATAGCATGGAACAATCAAAAATTATAGATACGTATGAGACGTATCAAGCATCCCCAATCTTAATTCCTGCTCGTCCTCGAGTAGGTAAATGATAAAAACAGAATTTTTGATGTGGAATGCTACCTAGCATAGTTCTCAATGTAATTTTCTTTATTGTGGCTTGAATGTTCAGATCCAAATGATTCAAAATAAAGGTTCATATTGACATAAGAAATAGTAATACTTCAAGCATATTAATCAAAGCAATCATGTCTTCTCAAAATAACATGGCTAAAGAAAGTTATCCCTACAAAATCATATAGTCTGGGTGTTGCTCTATCTTCATCACACAAAGTATTTAATCATGCACAACCCCGATGACAAGCCGAGCAATTGTTTCATACTTTAGTAATCTCAAACTTTTTCAACTTTCATGCAATACATGAGCGTGAGCCATGGACATAGCACTATATGTGGAATAGAATGGTGGTTGTGGAGAAGAGAAAAAGAAGAAGATAGTCTCACATCAACTAGGCATATCAACGGGCTATGGAGATGCCCATTAATAGATATCAATGTGAGTGAGTAGGGATTGCCATGCAATGAATGCACTAGAGCTATAAATGTATGAAAGCTCAACAAAAGAAACTAGGTGGGTGTGCATCCAACTTGCTTGTTCACGAAGACCTAGGGCAATTTAAGGAAGCCCATCATTGGAATATACAAGCCAAGTTCTATAATGAAAAATTCCCACTAGTATATGAAAGTGACAACATAGGAGACTCTCTATCATGAAGATCATGGTGCTACTTTGAAGCACAAGTGTGGTAAAAAGGATAGTAGCATTGTCCCTTTTCTCTTTTTCTCTCATTTTTTTTATTTGGCCTTTCTCTTTTTTTTTTGGCCTTTCTCTCTTTTTTTAGAGTCCGAAGTCTCATCCTGACTTGTGGGGGAAGCATAGTCTCCATCATCCTTTCCTCACTGGGACAATGCTCTAATAATGAAGATCATCACACTTTTATTTACTTACAACTCAAGATTACAACTCGATACTTAGAACAAGATATGACTCTATATGAATGCCTCCGGCGGTGTACCGGGATAGCAATGAATCAAGAGTGACATGTATGAAAAATTATGAAGGTGGCCTTGCCACAAATACGATGTCAACTACATGATCATGCAAAGAGCAATATGACAATGATGATGCGTGTCATATAAACGGAACGGTGGAAAGTTGCATGGCAATATATCTCGGAATGGCTATGGAAATGCCATAATAGGTAGGTATGGTGGCTGTTTTGAGGAAGGTATATGGTGGGTGTATGGTACCGGCGAAAGTTGCGCGGCACAAGAGAGGCTAGCAATGGTGGAAGGTGAGAGTGCGTATAATCCATGGACTCAACATTAGTCATAAAGAACTCATATACTTATTGCAAAAATCTACAAGTCTTTGAAAACATAGTACTATGCTCATGATCCTAGGGGGATAGATTGGTAGGAAAATACCATCGCTCATCCCTGACCGCCACTCATAAGGAAGACAATCAAAAAATAAAATTGTGCTCCAACTTCATCACAAAGTGGTTCACCATACGTGCATGCACTGGGAATCACAAACTTCAACACAAGTATTCTTTAAATTCATAATCACCCAACTAGAATGACTCTAATATCATTACCTCCATATCTCAAAACAATTATCAAGTATCAAATTGATCATAGCATCCAATTCACTTCCTATGATAGTTTTTATTATACCCAACTTGGATGCCCATCATTCTAGGACCAATTTTATAACCATAGCAAATACCATGCTGTTCTAAAAGACTCAAAATGATATAAGTTAAGCATGAGAGACTAACAATTTCTACAAAATTAAGCCACCGTCGTGCTCTAAAAGGTATAAGTGAAGCACTAGAGCAAAAACTATCTAGCTCAAAAGATATAAGTGAAGCACATAGAGTATTCTAATAAATTCCAATCAAGTGGGATTCTCCCAAAAGGTGTGTACAGCAAGGATGATTGTGGAAAACTAAAAAGCAAATACTAATAGCATACAAGACGCTCCAAGCAAAACACATATCATGTGGCGAATAAAAATATAGCTCCAAGTAAAGTTACTGATAAACGAAGACGAAAGAGGGGATGCCTTCTGGGGGCATCCCCAAGCTTAGGCTTTTGTCTATTATTGAATATCTTGGGGTGCCTTGGGCATCCCCAAGCTTAGGTTCTTGCCACTCCTTATTCCATAGTCCATCAAATCTTTACCCAAAACTTCAAAACTTCACAACACAAAACTCAACAGGAAATCTCATAAGCTCCGTTAGTGAAAGAAAGAAAAAACACCACATAAGGTACTGTAATGAACTCATTCTTTATTTATATTGGTGTTAAACCTACTGTATTTCAAGTTCTCTATGGTTCATACTACTTAATACTAACCATAGATGCATCAAAATAAGCAAACAACACACGAAAGGCAGAATCTGTCAAAAACAGAGCAGTCTCTAGCAATATGTAACTCTCGAATACTTCTGGAACTCTAAAAATTCTACAAAAATAGCATTGTCCCTTATCCCCTCTTTCGTCTTCGTTTATCAGTAACTTTACTTGGAGCTATATTTTTATTTGCCACATGATATGTGTTTTGCTTGGAGCGTCTTATATGATATTAGTGTTTGCTTTTTAGTTTTCCACAATCATCCTTGTTGTACACACCTTTTGGGAGAAGCCCACTTGATTGGAATTTATTAGAATACTCTATGTGCTTCACTTATATCTTTTGAGCTAGATAGTTTTTGCTCTAGTGCTTCACTTATACCTTTTAGAGCACGACGGTGGCTTAATTTTGTAGAAATTGTTAGTCTCTCATGCTTCACTTATATCATTTTGAGATTCTTTTAGAACAGCATGGTATTTGCTATGGTTATAAAATTGGTCCTAGAATGATGGGCATCCAAGTTGGGTATAATAAAAACTATCATAGGAAGTGAATTGGATGCTATGATCAATTTGATACTTGATAATTGTTTTGAGATATGGAGGTAATGATATTAGAGTCATGCTAGTTGGGTGATTATGAATTTAAAGAATACTTGTGTTGAAGTTGGCAACTCCCGTAACATGCACATATGGTAAAAGTTGTGTAACAAATTTATTGCATAGGGTGCTCTTTTGATTGCCTTCCCTTGAGTGGAGGTCGGGGGCGCGCGATGGTTAAATCCTACAAACCTCCCCCCTAGGAGCATGCATAGTAGTACTTTGCTTCGAGGGCTAATAAAACTTTTGCAATAAGTATATGAGTTCTTTATGACTAATGTGAGTCCATGGATTATACGCACTTTTACCTTTCCATCATTGCTAGCCTCTTCGGTACCGTGCATTGCCCTTTCTCACCTTGAGAGTTGGTGCAAAGTTCGCCGGTGCATCCATACCCCGTGATACAATACGCTCTATCACACATAAACCTCCTTATATCTTCCTCAAAACAGCCACCATACCTACCTATTATGGCATTTCCATAGCCATTCTGAGATATATTGCCATGCAACTTTCTACCATTCCGTTTATCATCATGACACGCATCATCATTGTCATATTTCCTTGCATGATCATGTAGTTGACATCGTATTTGTGGCAAATCCACCATGCATAAATTTTCATACATGTCACTCTTGATTCATTGCCCATCCCGGTACACCACCGGAGGCATTCATATAGAGTCATATCTTGTTCTAGTTTTGAGTTGTAATTCATGAGTTGTAAATAAATAGAAGTGTGATGATCATCATTATTAGAGCATTGTCCCCAAATTAAAAAAAGGCCAAAAAAAAGAAAGGCACAAAAAAGGGGGTAATGTTACTATCCTTTTCCACACTTGTGCTTCAAAATAGCACCATGTTCTTCATATAGCGAGTCTCATATGTTGTCACTTTCATATACTAGTGGGAATTTTTCATTATAGAACTTGTCTTGTATATTCCTACGATGGGCTTTCACAAAATTCCCTAGGTCTTCGTGAGCAAGCAAGTTGGATGCACACCCACTTAGTTTATTTTGTTGAGCTTTCATACATTTATAGCTCTAGTGCATCCGTTGAGTGGCAATCCCTACTCCTCATGTTGACATCAATTGACAGCAATCTCCATAGCCCGTTGATTAGCCTCGTCAATGTGAGACTTTCTCCTTTTTGTCTTCTCCACACAACCTCCATCATCATATTCTATTCCACCCATAGTGCTATATCCATGGCTCACGCTCATGTATTGTGTGAGAGTTGAAAAAGGCTGAAGCGTGTTAAAAAGTATGAATCAATTGCTTGGCTGAAACCGGGGATGTTCTTGATGGGAGTATTTTGTGTGATGAAAATGAAACATAGCCTAACTATATGATTTTCTAGGGATGAACTTTCTTTAGCCATGTTATTTTGAGAAGACATGATTGTTTTGATTAGTATGCTTGAAGTATTACTATTTCTTATGTCAATATGAACTTTTATGTTGAACAATTTGGATCTGAACATTCATGCCACAATAAAGAAAATTACATTGAGAATTATGCTAGGTAGCATTCCACATCAAAAATTCTGGTTTTATCATTTACCTACTCGAGGACGAGCAGGAATTAAGCTTGGGGATGCTTGATATGTCTCCAACGTATCTATAATTTTTGATTGTTCCATGCTATTATATTACCCGTTTTGGATGTTTATGGGCTTTACTTTACACTTTTATATCATTTTTGGGACTAACCTACTAACCGGAGGCCCGGCCCGTATTGCTGTTTTTTGCCTATTTCAGTGTTTCGAAGAAAAGGAATATCAAACGGAGTCCAAACGGAATGAAACCTTTGGGGGCGATCTTTTGGAACAAATGTGATCCAGAGGACTTGGAGTGCAAGTCAAGGAGCAATCGAGGAGGCCACGAGGATGGAGGGCACGCCCCCTATCTCGTGGGCCCCTCAGGAATCCACCGACCTACTTCTTCCTCCTATATATACCCACGTACCCCAAGAACATCAGAGGCGACCACAAAAAACTATTTCCACCACCGTAAACTTCTGTATCCGCGAGATCCTATTTTGGAGCCTTCGTCGGTGCTCCACCGGAGGGGGAATCGACCATGGAGGGCCTCTACATCATCTCCAAGGCCTCTTCGATGAGTTGTGAGTAGTTTACCATATACCTTTGGGTCCATAGTTATTAGCTAGATGGCTACTTCTCTCTCTTTGAATCTCAATACAAAGTTCTCCTTGATCTTCTTGGAGATCTATTCGATGTAACTATTTTTGCGGTGTGTTTGTCGAGATCCGATGAATTGTGGGTTTATGATCAAGTTTATCTATGAGAAATATTTGAATCTCCTCTGAATTCTTTTATGTGTGGTTAAGTCATCTTTGCAAGTCTCTTAGAATTATTAGTTTGGTTTGGCCTACTAGATCGATCTTTCTTGCAATGGGAGAAGTGCTTAGCTTTGGGTTCAATATTGCAGTGTCCTTTCCCAGTGACAGCAGGGGCAGCAAGGCACGTATTGTATTGTTATCATCGAGGATAAAAAGATGGGGTTTATATCATATTGCATGAGTTTATCCCTCTACATCATGTCATCTTTCTTAATGCGTTACTCTGTTCTTATGAACTTAATACTCTAGATGCATGCTGGATAGCGGTCGATGTGTGGAGTAATAGTAGTAGATGCAGGCAAGAGTCGGTCTACTTGTCACGGACGTGATACCTATATACATGATCATGCCTGGATAATCTCATAATTATTCGCTTTTCTATCAATTGCTCGACAGTAATTTGTTCACCCACCGTAATACTTATGATATCTTGAGAGAAGCCACTAGTGAAACATATGGCCCCCGGGTTTATCTCTTATCATATAAGCTTTCAATCTAATTTTATTTGCATCTTTACTTTTCCAATCTATATTATAAAATACCAAAAATATATCTGTCTTATCATATTATCTCTATCAGATCTCACTTTCGCAAGTGGCTGTGAAGGGATTAACAACCCCTTTATTGCATTGGTTGCGAGTTCTTGTTTGTTTGTGTAGGTGCGTGGGACTTTTGAGGAGCCTCCTGCTGGATTGATACCTTGGTTCTCAAAAACTAAGGGAAATACTTATGCTACTATTGCTGCATCACCCTTTCCTCTTCAAGGAAAACCAACGCAAGATCAAGACGTAGCAGGCGCGCCCAACTATAGGGGGCGCGCCGGGCACCCTCGTGGCCGCCTCCTTTGTTTCTTGACTTCCACTCCAAGTCCTCTGGATCACGTTTGTTCCAAAAAGATCGCTCCCGAAGGTTTCATTCCGTTTGGACTCCGTTTGATATTCCTTTTCTTTGAAACACCGAAATAGGCAAAAAAACAGCAATTCGGGTTGGGCCTCCGGTTAGTAGGTTAGTCCAAAAAATGATATTAAAGTGTAAAGTAAAGCCCATAAGCATCCAAAATGGGTAATATAATAGCATGGAACAATAAAAAATTACAGATACGTTGGAGACATATCATGTGCCCCTGGATGTTTCGGAGTATATGGGTATATATAGGAGGAAGAAGTAGGTTAGTGGAGCTACGAGGGGCCCATGAGGGTGGGGGTGCGCCCAGGGGGGCAGGCGCGCCTCCCTGCCTCGTGGCCTCCTTGATTCTTTCTTGACATCCACTCCAAGTCCTATGGATCACGTTTGTTCCAAAATTACTCTCCCGAAGGTTTCATTCCGTTTGGACTCCGTTTGATATTCCTTTTCTACGAAACACTAAAATAGGCAAAAAAACAGCAATTTGGACTGGGCCTTTGGTTAATAGGTTAGTCCCAAAAATAATATAAAAGTGTATAATAAATCCTATTAAACATCCAAAACAAATAATGTAATAGCATGGAACAATCAAAAATTATAGATATGTTGGAGACATATCAAGCATCCCCAAGCTTAATTCCTGCTCATCCTCGAGTAGGTAAATGATAAAAATAGAATTTTTGATGTGGAATGCTACCTAACATATTTATCAATGTAATTTTCTTTATTGTGGCATGAATGTTCAGATCCGAAAGATTCAAGACAAAAGTTTAATATTGAAAAAGAGTAATAAATACTTCAAGCATACTAACAAAGTAATCATGTCTTCTCAAAATAACATGGCCAAAGAAAGTTATCCCTACAAAATCATATAGTCTGGCTATGATCTATCTCCATCACACAAAATATTTAAATCATGCACAAACCCGGTTTTAGCCAAGCAATTGTTTCATACTTTAGTATTCTCAAACTTTTTCAATCTTCAAGCAATACATGAGCGTGAGCCATGGACATAGCACTATAGGTGGAATAGGATGGTGGTTGTGGAGAAGACAAAAATGGAGAAGATAGTCTCACATCAACTAGGTGTATCAACGGGCTATGGAGATGCCCATTAATAGACATCAATGTGAGTGAGTAGGGATTGCCATGCAACGGATGCACTAGAGCTATAAGTGTATGAAAGATCATCAAAAGAAACTAAGTGGTTGTGCATCCAACTTGCTTGCTCACGAAGACCTAGGGCAATTTGAGGAAGCCCATTGTAAGGGCATATTTATCCCTAAGTGTTTTGGTGATTGATGACAATGCTTTTGTAGACTAATCATGTGCCTTGAGTTTCTCGGACGTTTCATCGCTAGGCACAAGACGGTTCAGTGCCCCTCGAAGACTATTGAAGACGGCGTTTTTCTATGGTTCTTTTTGGTGGATTTGAGTCGTAGGAGAGCCGTACTATTAAGAGGGGGTCCGCGTCACAAAGGTTCGGGTGGAATCATCACGTACACGTTTCCTTCCTTGTCTCCACCTTTCCCTTGCACTTTAGAGCATCCCCCGTTTATCCTCTATGCAATTGTCCTGGCTGTTGTTGCTAAGCTTGCGTTAGTACTGCTCCCTGGAGCGGTAGTACCGTAGGCACCTGCAGTAGTACAGTGACTCTGCGCGGTAGTACCGCGGGAGCCCATGGTAGTACCGCTCCTCTGGAGTCGTAGTACCGTGGCTCCCAGGCCAAGTGCCGCTGCTTCGCGGTAGTAGGGGCGGATGTAATTTTTTACATCCGCGCCCCCACGGTAGTACCGCACGTCGTGCGCGGTAGTACCGCGGGAGCGCACGGTAGTACCGCTCCTCTAGAGTCGTAGAACCGTGGCTCTCAGGCCTAGTGCCGCCGCTTCGCGGTAGTAGGGGCGGATGTAATTTTTTACATCCGCGCCTCCACGGTAGTACCGCGCTTCTTGCGCGGTAGTACCGCGCGCGGCCTGGTTCAGCTGCCATGCGGTAGTACCGCTCCACGGCGGTAGTACCGTGTCGGATATTTGCATCGTTTTTTTTCAGCGAAAGTAGGCACGGATGTATTTTTATTCATCCATGCCCTTCCCAGGCTAGGACTTTCCTGCCTTGCGGTAGTACCGCAAGAGGGAGCGGTAGTACCGCGCTCGCGGTAGTACTGCTCTCAGACAGGCATGTTCTAGCCTCTACAGCTGCCGTGGTAGTACCATGGTCCCTCACGGTAGTACCGCGTGGCCTTGCGGTAGTATCGTGTTTCTGGAGCGGTAGTACCGCATGTCGCGGGCTGGATTAGTGGATAACGGTTGGATTTTGTCCACAGCTATAAAAGGGGTGTCTCCTACCTCTAGTTGACTACCTCTTCCATCCCTAAGCTCCATTGTTGCTCCAAGCTCCATTTTCGCCCGATCTCTCTCCCTAGCCAATCAAACTTGTTGATTTGCTCGGGATTGGTTGAGGAGGCCCCGATCTACACTTCCACCAAGAGAAATTTGATTCCCCCCACTAATCCCTAGCGGATCTTGTTACTCTTGGGTGTTTGAGCACCCTAGACGGTTGAGGTCACCTCGGATCCATAGTCCATTGTGGTGAAGCTTCGTGGTGTCGTTGGGAGCCTCCAATTAAGTTGTGGAGATTGCCCCAACCTTGTTTGTAAAGGTTCGGTCACCGCCTTCAAGGGCACCAATAGTGGAATCATGGCATCTCGCATTGTGTGAGGGTGTGAGGAGATTACGGTGGCCCTAGTGGCTTCTTGGGGAGCATTGTGCCTCCACATCGCTCTAACGGAGATGTAGTTCCCCTCAGAAGGAAGGAACTTCTGTAACACATCCTCGTCTCCACCGGCTCCACTCTTGGTTATTTCGTGCCTTTACTTGTGCAAGCTTATTTGTGGTGTATCCCTTGCTTGCTTTTGTTCTAGTTGTTATTGCATCATATATGTTGCTCACTTAGTTGCATATCTAGACAACCTACTTTGATGCTAAGTTTAAATTAGTAAAGAAAAGTCTAAAAAGTGTTAGTTGCCTATTCACCCCCCCCCTCTAGTCAACTATATCGATCCTTTCAATTGGTATCAGAGCCATGTTTCTTTATTAAGGACTTTTCCGTCCGAAGAGTATGGTTGACACCGTAGACGGTGGGGAGGAGGAGCACTCCGGTGTGAACCCGATCTCATCTACGGGTGATGGGGAAACCACGGTGTCTCGTGAGGAATTCAATGTGGCCTTGGACACATTGAAAATCTCAATGACAACCACGGTTGAAAGCATGTTTAATAAATTCTTAGAAGGACTTAAACTACCACCTCGCCATTGAAAGTGGGTGATCCCACTAACAAGGTGACGGATGCTCACTCCAACAAGGGGGAAGCTATTAGTGAGAAGGGTCCATCTACTAGTGGTAGAAATGGCACCGGCATCTTTGCCCATGTGGAACCTCCAACTTATGGAGGACCGATTCCCTCTACTCATTTAAATCATGCCGGTCCTCCTCCTAAGATTGTGAAAATGAGGATTTTGATTCTTGGGTGTATCGCTTCAAGCGTCATTTAAATCATGTGAATACTAATCTTTGGAGAATCATTGAAGAAGGTTTCTATCCGCATGACCGAAGCAACTTCACCCCTAGAGAAGTAGTGGACAATCAATTCAATGAGAATGCTCTCTTCATCATCCAAGATGCTATCCTCCCCGAAGATCTCCCTCATCTTCGACCCCATGCCATTGCCAAAGACGCATGGCAATGCGTTGTGTCTCTCTATCGGGGAAGTGCAAGCATTCGATGCTCCAACTATGAAGTGGTGCAAGATGAAGCCGATGAGTTTTCAATGAAAGAAGATGAAGAACCTCGTGAGCTCTTTCGAAGAGTGACCAAACTCGCGGTCTCACTCCGAGATCATGGGAGCAAGGACACGGATGACAATTGGATCAAGCGCAAGTTCCTCAAGGCTATGATGCCCTACAACAAGGCCATGTCCTCCGTCATTCATCAAAGACCGGACTTCCACTCCATGACCTCAAGTGAAGTGTTGGATGAGTTCGTTGCAATGAGCATCTTGGACAAGACCGCCGACAACGCGGTGCTCCACTCTCAAAGGGCAAAGAAGCCCAACCTTGCCTTGAAGGCCAAGGTTATTGTGGAAGAAGAGGAATAAGAGGAGGATGAGGAGACCAATCCCGAAGATACGAAATATGATTATCATGAGCACATGGCTCTTGCTTCAAGACAATTTTGGAGCAAGAAGAACTCAAGGCCAAACTTCAACAAGACCAACTCAAGTGGCCTCAAGGGCAAGCAACGTGTAAGAACATGTTACAACTGTGGCAATGTAAGTCATTTCGTTGTGGATTGTCCTTACGAGAAGCGGGAAGACAATGGTGGCAAGCTTATCCGAAAAGACAAAGCCAAGTCCTTCCCCAACAAGAACAACTTCACCAAAAAGACTCCTTCTCGAGGGTTGGTGGTTCAAGAAGAATACTGTGAGGATGACGATGATGATGAAGATAGTGAAGTGGTGGCCATGGCATCCGTTGCCATTGCCACAACTCCCCGGATGTCTCTCTTTGATTCACCCAACGAGAACATCACTGCCAAGTGCCTCATGGCCAAAGCCTCTAACAAGGTAACCCCCAACATCAAAACCACCATCATTACTAATCCCTCTTTGGATGGTTGCATTGATGAACATGAGGGGTCTAATAAGGATGTGAATGAATTTGAGTCATTTATGAGTAAGCTCAAGGTAAAATCCAAGAAGCACTTTGTTGCTCTCTTGGAACAACTTGGTCAAGCCAATGACATGATCGAGGCTCACAAAGAAACCATCTCTAAGATGGAAGGTCATAGTCGTGACTATGTCGATGAGATATCAGATCTCTCTAATACTCTTGAGGAAGAGCGTGGGCATCGTTTGGATCTTGAGGAGTCACACAACGACGACCATGCTAAGTTAAAGAAAGATCTTGATCATGCTCTTGTTGTGTCTCGTGTGCTAACTTCCGAGAAGGCTAAACTTGGGGTTGATCATGCTAGACTCAAGGAGGAGTTTGATGTACTTGACAAGGCCCACAATGTCTTGAAGGGTGCTCACGCTAACCTCAAGGAGTCTCATGCTCAACTCCAAGTTAAGCTAACCAAGGAAAAAGCCACCTTCCTCATATGGTATTAATTGATAATGCATATGCCACTAACCCGTGTTGTGAGCATGTGCATCTTGTGGAGGAGAATGCCAAGTTGAAGGATCAACTTGAGAAAGGCCTTGTTACATGTATTCAAGGTGAGAAGAACCTCAATGACCTTTTGATCAATCAAAAGGAAGTTTTGTCCAAGGAGGGAATTGGGTTCGCACCCAAGTCCAAGAACAAGAACAAGAACGACAAGACCAAACGACCACCTCCTCTCAAGCAAACTTTCATGAAAGAGGGAGAGGGTGCTCCTAAGGAGAAGAAGAAAAATGTGAAGGATGTCGATGTCAAAAAGGGCAGAACCACCTTCTTCAACAAAGTCGGCGACTTTAACCCTTCTTATGTGTTGTGTCGTGCTAGTGATGGGCATGTTTATGCTAAATTTGTTGGTTCTCCTTATGAGTACATTGAATGGTATATTTGGGTTCCTAAGACCCTTGTTACTAACATCAAAGGACCCATTACTAAATGGGTACCTAAAACCAAGCATTGATCTTTTGTAGGTGTTTGCTTCCGGTGGGGGATCATGGTTGCTCAATAGTGGAGCAACAAATCATATGACCGGGAGCAAGGACTTGGTGGTGGACGTGCACAAGATTCCTTCTATGCCCACCAATGTCGAGTGGGGTGATGCCTCATCTTCTAAGGTATTGGGTCTTGGCAAGGTTGTCATTTCTCATGATCTAACGATCGAGAAAGTCATGCTTGTTGAGTCCCTTGCATTCAATCTTCTTTCCGTTCGTCAACTTGCACTCATGGGATTTGCCACTTTCTTTGATATTGATATCGTGGCCCTCTTGTGGAGCAAGACTCTTAAAGTAGCTTTTGTTGGGCATGTCGAGAACGGTCTTTATGTGATTAACTTTTCGGAGCAACCCACTAAGACCGCGACATGCCTAATGGCTAAAGTTGATGTGGGATGGCTTTGGCATCGCCGTTTAGCCCACGTCAACATGAGATCTTTGCAAAGTCTCCTCAAGGGGACCATGTCCGTGGACTAACAAATGTTAGTTTTGCCAAAGATCGTGCTTGCAGTGCTTGTATCAAAGGGAAGCTTCATGAGAAGTCTCACCCTCCCACGACTATCATCTACTCGAAGAGACCCTTGGAGCTCCTTCACATGGACCTCTTTGGGCCTCCATCCTTCGATAGTCTTGGGGGTAGAAAGTATTGCTTGGTGATTGTGGATGATTACTCAAGATATACTTGGGTATATTTCTTCAAGAGGAAGAGTGAAACTCAACAAACCGTCATCGACTTTGCAAATGAAGCTCAACGCCAACATGATGCAAAGATCTTGACAATAAGAAGTGACAACGGCACTGAGTTCAAGAACTACACCTTGGATGAGTTTCTTAGTGATGAGGGGATCAAACATCAATATGCTGCACCATATACCTCTCAACAAAATGGTGTCGCGGAGAGGAAGAACCGGACTTTGATGGATGCGGCAAGAACCATGATGGCGGAGTTCAAGTCTCCCTACAACTTTTGGGCTGAATCCATCAACACAGCATGTCATGCATCCAATCGGCTCTATCTCCGCAAATGCTTGAACAAGACTCCTTATGAAATACTCACCGGCAACAAGCCCAACCTCAAGTACTTCCGGGTGTTCGGGTGTAAGTGTTTCATTCTCAAGAAAGGTGTTCGTTTGTCTAAATTTGAGGCTAGAGCTTATGAGGGCATTTTTGTTGGTTATGCTTCAAACTCTCATGCTTACCATGTCCTCAACAAGTCCACCAGACTCATTGAGGAGACGTGTAACGTAGAGTTTGACGAGAATAACAGCTCCCAAGTGGAGCAAAGTGGTACTTGTGATGTAGGTGATGAAATTCCTCCCCAAGCCATAAGAAGAATGGGTATTGGTCATATCCTACCCATTGAGGAACCCCTTGTGGCCGAAGGAGAAGGACAATGCTCCACTCAAGTGGAGCCATCACCAACCCAAGACTCACACACTTCCGAAGAACATAGTGAAGGCCCTCAACCTCGTGAACATGACCAAGGGCAAGATCAACCTCAAGATGGTGATGATTCACCAAATGATTCCCAAGGTCAGGTTCTCCCCCTCGAGCAAGCTCAAGACCTTGAACAAACTCAAGACGGCGCTCAAGATAGTCAAGTTAATCCTCCTCCCTCCACATTCGAGGAGGAATTAGAGCGTCGTGCCGTGAAGGTCGCTTCCAAGCTCACCACCAAAGGTCATCTCATGGAGAATGTGGTTGGAAGCCTAAGAAAGGGGGTAAGCACTCGTAGACAATTAGCAAACTATTGTTAACATCACGCGTTTGTCTCTTGTGTTGAACCCCAAAAGGTCCATGAGGCGCTCGAAGATTCGGATTGGCTCAATGCCATGCATGAAGAACTCAATAAATTCGAGTACAACAAGGTGTGGAGATTGGTGCCAAGGCCGTCGGGGAACCACAGTGTCATTGGAACCAAGTGGATTTTCAAGAACAAGTAAGATGCTCATGGGAAAATCATTCGCAACAAGGAAAGATTGGTAGCACAAGGCTACTCCCAATTCGAGGGTATCGACTACGGTGAAACCTTTGCTCCCGTTGCCCGCCTTGAATCCATTCGTTTGTTGATTTCTTATGCTTCCCATCACAACTTTAAGTTACAACAAATGGATGTGAAAAGTGCTTTGCTTAATGGTCCTATTAATGAGTTGGTCTATGTCAAGCAACCCCCCGGGTTCGAGGATCCCTACTTCCCGGATCATGTGTATCAACTCGATAAGGCACTCTATGGCCTTAAACAAGCCCCACGTGTGTGGTATGACCACCTTACCGAGTTGTTACAAGATCACGGATTTGAAGTTGGGCAAATTGATCCCACTCTTTTTACTAAGAAGGTCAAAGGGGAGTTGTTTGTATGCCAACTATATGTTGATGATATTATCTTTGGTTCCCCTAACAAAGCTTTCAATGAGGAATTTGCCTCTCTCATGACCTCTAAGTTCAAGATGTCTTTGATGGGAGAGTTGAAGTTCTTCCTTGGTTTTGATATCAAACAAAGAAGAGAAGGTGCCTTCATCAACCAAGCCAAATACACTCAAGACATGCTAAAAAGATTCAAGCTAAGTGATGTCAAGCCGGCCCCTACTCCAATGCCTACCAAGTGCCAACTTGACATTGATCCCAATGGTAAAGTGGTGGATCAAAAGGTATATCACTCCATGATTTGATCCTTGCTTTACCTTTGTGCATCTAGACCGGATATCATGTTGAGTCTAGGAATTTGTGCACGGTTTCAAGCCGCACCGAAGGAAAGCCACTATGTGGCGGTCAAGCGAATCTTTTGATATTTGGCTCACACCCCAAACTTTGGATTATGGTACCCAAGAGGAGCAAACTTCAAGCTTGAAGGTTTTTCGGATTCCGATTGGGCGGGAGACAAAGTGGATAGGAAGTCCACTTCCGGAGGGTGCCAATTTCTTGGTTGCTCTTTGGTAAGTTGGTCTTCCAAGAAGCAAAGTTGTGTGTCTCTTTCATCCACCGAAGCGGAATATGTGGCGGCCGGTAGTTGTTGTGCACAACTCCTATGGATGAGGCAAACTTTAAAGGAGTATGGTGTCATTTGTGACAAAGTGCCTCTTTGGTGTGACAATGAAAGTGCCATCAAGATTTCTCTCAACCTGGTGCAACACTTCAAGACGAAGCACATTGAGATTCGGTATCACTTCATCCTGGATCATATTAGGCGAGGGGAGATCGAGCTCAAGTATGTCAACACTCATGATAACCTTGCAGATATTTTCACGAAGCCCTTGGATGAAGCAAGATTTCGCGAGTTAAGGCATGAGCTAAATATCATTGATTCGAGCAATGTGACTTGAGCTCGTGCACACCCCACCTCACTCAACTTGTTGTCTAGTTTAGGTGTAGGCATGGACATAGGGGGAGTGTTGTTCTCTCAATGAACTCTCCCTCCCCTCATTATGCATAAATCGATCAACTCTTTCACATTAGCCATTTTTATGGTGCTTGTGCTTCAAATACGAGTTTTGGTCATGGGCCCAAGGATAATTCTTCGCGGTGCCATACCAATTGACTCAAACATAGGTGGCTCCGGCCACCGCCCTCTCCTTTTGAGAGGTGGTGTCGCATGGTTGTTTCTTGTTGTCGTTTGCCTTTCTGCCTTTGTGTTGAGTGTGTTCTTGTGGTGTCTCTTGTGCCCGAAGTTTCCTTGCGAAGACCTCCTTTTCGTGTGTTTGAAACCTGTTTTCTTTTAGCTCAAGGTACTACCGCAGCCTGCTACTGTACTACCGCGTGTGGAGAGCACGGTACTACCGCCCCAGCACAGCAGTAATTTTTTGCTGCCGCCTGGGAGAGCGGTACTACCGCTTTGGTGCGGTTTTTCAGCCCAAGCGATACTACCGCGATGATGTGCGGTACTACCATGCTGTCGCAGACGTGTAGGGATAAGGACGGGCAGGGGGAGTTCTAACTCCCCCATACCCATTCGTCTGTTTTCCCCTCTTCGTCTCTCTCTCTCGCTCAAGATCGGGGCCGGAGTCCCTCGCCGGATCTCCGCTTCCGGCTGCTCTCCTGTGATTCCGTCTGGTGGGATTGTTCCCCACCACGTGCTCTTGCCATGGAACAAGGTCCTTCCCCAAATCCCTCTCTCTTTTGGTTGTTTTCTTTGCCTCTAGGTTTTTGGGGAGATGCTTTTGTTCTTGAGATTTTAGGCTAAATCTTTGCAAGAGTAGGATGTAGGAGAGTAGTATTGTGTAGGGATTATACTTGATATGTTGTCCTGTGATAGAGTTGATCAATCGTAGTACCGTCGTGGTTTCGCGGTTCTTCTCAAATTCAAAGTTTGGTTCGGATCTGACGCGGTGCGGTACTACCGCGCCACATGTGCAGTACTACTGCTCGACCGGTACTACTGCCCGTCCGGTGCGGTACTACCGCATGAGCTGTGGCACTAGGATCTTACTACCGCTCCCAGCCCCGGTACTACCGTGACATCACATGGTACTACCGCGACTAGGAGTGGTACTAAAATTTTAGTACCGCAGCACCAGGCAGTACTACCGTTGGGCCCATTCTCTCTCATGGCAATTACCACATATGCTTTCTTCGTGTTTCTTTTGCTTCGCCGTGGTCTTTGCATTGATCCTTCTTGCTTATCGTGGGTGTTTTGCGCTTTGTGTCTCAGGTGGTGGCTCTCGTCGTTCCAGTCCCAGTCATGACACTGGCTCCAAGCGTCTGCACAATCAAGGTGAAGCACTAGAGGGCTCCAATGCCCCCAAGCGCCTTGTCAAGACCACCGCTAGCAAGCACAATGAACCCGCTAAGGGCATGGACGAGATTCCTCCTTCTGAGTTCATCCGTCTCAGGTAGATCAACCTGTATGTGAATCCTCGTGCTACCGTCAGAGGCAGTGAATTGTTTTGGACCAAGCAGCAGACTCTCACTTATCTAGATGTCATCAAGAACAAGCAAAATACCTACGTGGATGTCAAGTGGATAGACATGCATCACCTAAGGAAGGACAAGTTTCGTGAGTACTTTGGAGAAGCTTTGGATTTGGTGGAGCAGTTTGGTATTGAACATGTGATCTCTTTCCATCTTGACTATGACCCTGAGCTTATCTGTCGGTTCTTTGCCACAGTTTTCTTTCACCCTGGGGAGGAGCGGAGGATGACCTGATGACCAATGGCCGTCAGTTGACTGCTACCTGGAAGGAGTTCATGGATCTGCTCCAGGTTCCTGATGACGGGCTCAACACACCCGTGGGTGTTAGCCCCCATGCCAATCCTGAGTCTGCTAACAAGGATAAGATTCAGCCGTTCTATGTTGAGAATATGCTTCCCAGTGGCAAGTCGGCATGGTTGCTCAACTCCTTTCTGGATATCATGTATCGCATCTTCCGCAACTCTCTGTTCCCTCGCATTGGTGACAAGGACAAGGTTCATGCCTATAGGGTGGATAGGATGCTCCTGTGCGAGCAGGCACGTGTGTCTCAGACTCGGCCACTTGATGTCTCACACATCATGTGGTGTGAGCTTCGGTTTGCGGTGTTCAACCGCAAGGTGCCTATCTATGGACCATACCTGTTTCTGTTGATCTCCAAGACTTGGGAGAAGCAGTACCCTGGTGATGAGTTCCTTGCCCCAGACTAGATTCGGCATGATCCCATCAGTCTCCGTGTCAAGCCCAACTGGGATAACACTACTACTCGTGCTGAGGCGTCTGCTTCTAGGAGGGTTGTTGATGAGGATGAGGCTAGAGCAGAGGATGTTGCTGAGGACCGTGCTGCTGGGTCTTCCCATAGTTCCTCTGAGCCCTCGTGGGCCAAGAAGCTGAAGGACAAGATGAAGACTCTTTTCTGCATGCAAGCTAAGGGGTAGTACAGGACTCACGTGGCATCCAAGGAGAGTCGCCGTCGGGACAAGAAGATCTTGAGGTTGTATGGAGAGGACGTGTCTGGCGGTTCTGAGGATCACATCACTCCAGAGGCTGAGTGGATGGTGAAACAAGGCTACAAGTGGATTGATTCTGAGGAGGACGTCGAGGAGACCATTCCTGCTGCCGAGTCTGACGAGGAGCGTTGGGATGATTTCTCTGCTTGAGCCACCCCTTGTGTGTAGGTGTCCTCTCTGCCTTTTTTGGCGTCTCGATGCCAAAGGGGGAGAAAGTGTAGGGATTTGCGAGTCGTGTGTCGTGTTCGGTGTGTTTGCGTGTTCGGTGTGTTTGCTCCCTTGTTTGAACCTCGTTTTGGTTGTTTCAGTTGCTTTGGTTTGGTTTGACCGTCATATGGTGTAAGACATATGCACTCTATCTATCTTAGTGAGCTTGTGATATATTGTGCTACCTATGTTTTATGCACTTGCTTAGATGTTAGTCTTACCCTTGCAAGATCATGCCTTGTCTCTAAAATATAGGGGGAGTGTTGATCCTAGTTTGTGTGTTGTGCAGTCCAAAGCATCCATCTAGATTGCACACATCTAGGGGGGGCCCGTCTATATTTTAGAGAGGAGGGGTTTGCCTCTGCTCAATATTATTTCCCTTTGTGCAAATCCCGTATTGTCATCAATCCACCAAAAAGGGGGAGATTGTAAGGGCATATTTATCCCTAAGTGTTTTTGTGATTGATGACAATGCTTTTGCGGACTAATCGTGTGCCTTGAGTTTCTCAGACGTTTCATCGCTAGGCACAAGACGGTTCGGTGCCCCTCTAAGACTATTGAAGACGGCGTTTTTCTACGTTTATTTTTGGTGGATTTGAGTCGTAGGAGAGCCGTACTATTAAGAGGGGGTCCGCGTCAGAATGGTTCGGGTGGAATCATCACGTACACATTTCCTTCCTTGTCTCCACCTTTCCCTTGCACTTTGGAGCATCCCCTGTTTATCCTCTATGCGATTTGTCCTGGCTGCTGTTGCTGAGCTTACGGTAGTACTGCTCTCTGGAGCGGTAGTACCGCAGGCACCTGCGGTAGTACTGTTCCTCTGTGCGGTAGTACCACGGGAGCCCACGGTAGTACCGCTCCTCTGGAGTCGTAGTACCATGGCTCCCAGGCCAAGTGCCGCTGCTTCGCGGTAGTAGGGGCGGATGTAATTTTTTACATCCGCGCCCCCACGGTAATACCGCATGTCGTGCGCGGTAGTACCGCGGGAGCCCACGGTAGTACCGCTCCTCTGGAGTCGTAGTATCGTGGCTCTCAGGCCTAGTGCCGCCGCTTCGCGGTAGTAGGGGCGGATGTAATTTTTAACATCCGCGCCTCCATGGTAGTACCGCGCGCGGACTGGTTCAGCTACCATGCGGTAGTACCGCTCCACGGCGGTAGTACCGTGTCGGATATTTGCATCATTTGTTTTCCAACGGAAGTAGGCACGGATGTATTTTTATTCATCCGCGCCCTTCCCAGGCTAGGACTTTCCTGCCTTGCGGTAGTACCGCAAGAGGGAGCGGTAGTACTGCGCTCGCGGTAGTACTGCTCTTAGACAGGCATGTTCTAGTCTCTGCAGCTGCCGCGGTAGTACCGTGGTCCCCCACGGTAGTACCGCATGGCCTTGCGGTAGTACCGCGTTTCTGGAGCGGTAGTACCGCATGTCGCGGGCTAGATCAGTGGATAACGGTTGGATTTTGTCCACAACTATAAAAGGGGTGTCTCCTACCTCTAGTTGACTACCTCTTCCATCCCTAAGCTCCATTGTTGCTCCAAGCTCCATTTTCGCCCGATCTCTCTCCCTAGCCAATCAAACTTGTTGATTTGCTCGGGATTGGTTGAGGAGGCCCCGATCTACACTTCCACCAAGAGAAATTTGATTCCCCCCACTAATCCCTAGCGGATCTTGTTACTCTTGGGTGTTTGAGCACTCTAGACGGTTGAGGTCACCTCGGAGCCATAGTCCATTATGGTGAAGCTTCTTGGTGTCGTTGGGAGCCTCTAATTAAGTTGTTGAGATTGCCCCAACCTTGTTTGTAAAGGTTCGGTCGCCGCCTTCAAGGGCACCAATAGTGGAATCACGGCATCTCGCATTGTGTGAGGGCATGAGGAGATTATGGTGTCCCTAGTGGCTTCTTGGGGAGCATTGTGCCTCCACACCGCTCTAACAGAGACGTACTTCCCCTCAAAAGGAAGGAACTTCGGTAACACATCCTCGTCTCCACCGGCTCCACTCTTGGTTATCTCGTGCCTTTACTTGCGCAAGCTTATTTGTGTTGTATCCCTTGCTTGCTTTTGTTCTAGTTGTTATTGCATCATATAGGTTCCTCACTTAGTTGCATATCTAGACAACCTACTTTGATGCTAAGTTTAAATTGGTAAAGAAAAGTCTAAAAAGTGTTAGTTGCCTATTCACCCCCCTCTAGTCAAGTATATATATCGATCCTTTCACCCATCATTGGAATATACAAGCCAAGTTCTATAATGAAAAATACCCACTAGTATATGAAAGTGACAACATAGGAGACTCTCTATCATGAAGATCATGGTGCTACTTTGAAGCACAAGTGTGGTAAATGGATAGTAGCATTGCCCCTTCTCTCTTTTTCTCTCATTTTTTTTTGTTTTTTTCCTTTTTTTGGCCTTCTCCCTTTTTTGGCCTCTTTTTTTCGTCCGGAACCTCATCCCGACTTGTGGGGGAATCATAGTCTCCATCATCCTTTCCTCACTGGGACAATGCTCTAATAATGAAGATCATCACACTGTTATTTACTTACAACTCAAGAATTACAACTCGATATTTAGAACAAAATATGACTCTATATGAATGCCTTCGGCGGTGTATCGGGATGTGCAATGAATCAAGAGTGACATGTATGAAAGAATTATGAAGGTGGCTTTGCCACAAATACGATGTTAACTACATGATCATGTAAGGCAATAGGACAATGATGAAGTCTGTCATAGTAAAAGGAACGGTGGAAAGTTGCATGGCAATATATCTCGGAATGGCTATGGAAATGCCATAATAGGTAGGTATGGTGGTTGTTTTGAGGAAGGTATATGGTGGGTGTATGGTGCCGGCGAAAATTGCGCAACACAAGAGAGGCTGGCAATGGTGGAAGGGTGAGAGTGCGTATAATCCATGGACTCAACATTAGTCATAAAGAACTCACATACTTATTGCAAAAATCTACAAGTCATCAAAACAAAGTACTACGCGCATGCTCTTAGGGGAAGGGTTGGTAGGAGTTAACCATCGCGCGATCCCGACCTCCACACAAAGGATGACAATCAATAAATAAATCATGCTCCAACTTCATCACATAACGGTTCACCATACGTGCATGCTACGGGAATCACAAACTTTAACACACATATCTCTCAAATTTACAATTACTCCACTAGCATGACTCTAATATCACCATCTTTATATCTCAAAACAATCATAAGGAATCAAACTTCTCATACTATTCAATGCACTTTATATGGAAGTTTTTATTATATCCCTCTTGGATGCCCATCATATTAGGACTAATTTTATAACCAAAGCAAATTACCATGTTGTTCTAAAAGACTCTCAAAATAATATAAGTTAAGCATGAGAGTTCATCTATTTCTTCAAAATAAAACCACCGTCGTGCTCTAAAAAGATATAAGTGAAGAACTAGAGCAAACGACAAACTACTCCAAAAGATATAAGTGAAGATCAATGAGTAATCAAATAATTGTGCAACTATGTGAAGACTCTCTAACATTTAAGAATTTCATATATTGGTATTTTATTCAAACAGCAAGCAAAACAAAACAAAATGACATTTCAAGGATAGCACACATCATGTGAAGAAGCAAAAACTTAGGTTCAACCGATACTAACCGATAATTGTTGAAGAAGAAAGGTGGGATGCCTACCTAGGCATCCCCAAGCTTAGATGCTTGAGATTTATTGAAATATTATCTTGGGATGCCTTGGGCATCCCCAAGCTTGAGCTTTTGTGTCTCCTTAATTCCTTTTATATCTCGGTTTCCCTAAATCTCAAATACTTCATCCACACAAAACTCAACAAGAACTCGTGAGATAAGTTAGTATAAACCAATGCAAAACCTTATCATTCTCTACTGTAGCAAATCACAAAAATTATTATTCAACATTGCATACTAAATGTCTCTGCATATTTAATACTCCTATCCTCGAATAGAATAATTAAACAAGCAACCATATGCAAACAATGAAAAAATAACAGCAATCTGTCTAAACAGAACAGTCTGTAAAGAATGCAAGTGGAATCATACTTCCCTAACTCCAAAAATTCTGAAAAAATACCACACTGTAGAAAATTTGTTGTTACTCACTGTGTCAAAATTTCAAGATTTTATCATGTTCTGAATATTCACCAATATTCAAAACATAACAGCAAACTTTCTGATTTCAAAACAGCAACGTATAGACTTGTAAAATAAGCATGGTAAAGTCTATACTTGACCTTTTTATTGAACTAAAAGATATAAAACGTGTCTCTGAATAACATCAAGCAAATATAAACAAAATACAATGACGCTCCAAGCAAAACACATATCATGTGGTGAATAAAAATATAGCTCCAAGTAAGGTTACCGATGAACGAAGACGAAAGAGGGGATGCCATCCGGGGCATCCCCAAGCTTAGGCTCTTGGTTGTCCTTGAATATTTCCTTGGGGTGCCTTGGGCATCCCCAAACTTAGGCTCTTGCCACTCCTTATTCCATAGTCCATTGAATCTTTGCCCAAAACTTGAAAACTTCACAACACAAAACTTAACAGAAAACTCATAAGCTCCGTTAGTATAAGAAAATAAATCACCACTTAGGTACTGTTGTGAACTCATTATAAATTCATATTGGTGTAATATCTACTGTATTCCAACTTCTCTATGGTTCATACCTCTGATACTACTCATAGATTCATCAAAATAAGCAAACAACACATAGAAAACAGATTCTGTCAAAAACAGAATAGTCTGTAGTAATCTGTAACTCTCGAATACTTCTGTAACTCCAAACATCCAACCAAATTAGGAAAAACTGAGCAATTTGTGTACCAATCCAGAGAAAAAAGAATCATATCAAAAGCACGTTTCTGTGAATTATCAAAACTAATTTACTATCACCGTAAGCTATCCTAAAGGTCTTACTTGGCACTTTATTGAAACAAAAGCTATAAAACATGATCACTACAGTATCATAATCATGTGAACACACAAAAACAGTAAAGGTAAATATTGGGTTGTCTCCCAACAACCGCTTTTCTTTATTGCCCTTTTAGCTAGGCATGATGATTTCAATGATGCTCGTATAAAAGATAAGAATTAAAACATAAAGAGAGCATCATGAAGCTTATTACTAACACATTTAATTCTAACCCACTTCCTATGCATAGGGATTTTGTGAGCAAACAACTTATGGGAACAAGAAACAACTAGCATAGGAAGGTAAAACAAGCAAATCTTCAAGATTTTCAACACATAGAGAGGAAACTTGATATTATTGCAATTCCTACAAGCATATGTTCCTCCCTCATAATAATTTTCAGTAGCATCATGAATGAATCCAACAATATAACCATCACATAAAGCATTATTTTCATGATGCACAAGCATATAAATTTTACGACTCTCCACATAAGCAAACTTCTTCTCATGAATAGTAGTGGGAGCAAACTCAGAAAAAATAACTATCATGTGAAGCATAATCCAATTGAAAATTGAAATCATGATGAAAAGTTTCATGGTTATGTTTATTCTTTATGGCATACGTATCATCACAATAATCATCATAAATAGGAGGCATGCTTTCATCATAATAAATTTGCTCATCAAAACTTGGGGGACAAAAAATATCATATTCATCAAACATAGCATCACCAAGCTTGTGGCTTTGCATATCATTAGCATCATGGGTATTCAAAGAATTCATACTAACAACATTGCAATCATGCTCATCATTCACATATTTTATGCCAAGCATTCTATGTAATTCTTCTTCTAGTACTTGAGCACAATTTTCAGAATCCTTATTTTCACGGAAGACATTAAAAAGATGAAGCATATGAGTCACCCTAAATTCCATTTTTTAGTTTTCTTCTATAGACCAAACTAGTGATAAAACAAGAAACAAAAAGATTCGATTGCAAGATCTAAAGATATACCGTCAAGCACTAACCTCCCCGGCAATGACGCCAGAAAAGACCTTGATGTCTACTACACAACCTTCTTCTTGTAGACGTTGTTGGGCCTCCAAGTGTAGAGGTTTGTAGGACAGTATCAAATTTCCCTCAAGTGGATGACCTAAGGTTTATCAATCCGTGGGAGGCGTAGGATGAAGATGGTCTCTCTCAAACAACCCTGCAACCAAATAACAAAGAGTCTCTTGTGTCCCCAACACACTCAATACAATGGTAAGTTGTATAGGTGCACTAGTTCGGCGAAGAGATGGTGATACAAGTGCAATAATGATGATAGATATAGGTATTTGTAATCTGAAAATATAAAAACAGCAAGGTAACAAGTGGTAAAAGTGAGCGTAAATGGTATTTCAATGCTAGGAAACAAGGCCTAGGGTTCATACTTTCACTAGTGCAAGTTCTCTCAACAATAATAATATAATTGGATCATATAACTATCCCTCAACATGCAACAAAGAGTCACTCCAAAGTCACTAATAGCAGAGAACAAACGAAGAGATTATTGTAGGGTACAAAACCACCTCAAAGTTATTCTTTCTGATCGATCTATTCAAGAGTCCGTAGTAAAATAACACGAAGCTATTCTTTCTGTTCGATCTATCATAGAGTTCGTACTAGAATTACACGTTAAGACACAAATCAACCAAAACCCTAATGTCACCTAGATACTCCGATGTCACCTCAAGTATCTGTGGGTATGATTAAATGATATGCATCACACAATCTCAGATTCATTTATTCAACCAACACAAAGAACTTCAAAGAGTGCCCCAAAGTTTCTACCCGAGAGTCAAGACAAAAACGTGTGCCAACCCATATGCATAAGTTCACAAGGTCACTGAACCCGCAAGTTGATCACCAAAACATACATCAAGTAGATCACGTGATATCCCATTGTCACCACAGACAAGCACATGCAAGACATACATCAAGTGTTCTCAAATCCTTAAAGACTCAATCCGATAAGATAACTTCAAAGGGAAAACTCAATCCATTACAAGAGAGTAGAGGGGGAGAAACATCATAAGATCCAAATATAATAGCAAAGCTCGCGATACATCAAGATCGTGCCGAATCAAGAACACGAGAGAGAGAGAGAGAGAGAGATCAAACACATAGCTACTAGTACACACCCTCAGTCCCAAGGATGAACTACTCCCTCCTCGTCATGGAGAGCGCCGGGATGATGAAGATGGCCACCGGTAAGGGATCCCCTCCGGCAGGGTGCCGGAACAAGGTCTCGATTGGTTTTTGGTGGCTACAGAGGCTTGCGGCGGCGGAACTCCTGATCTATGGTGCCCCTGGATGTTTTCGGAGTATATGGGTATATATAGGAGGAAGAAGTAGGTCGGTGGAGTTGCGAGGGGCCCACGAGGGTGGGGGCACGCCCAGGGGGGCAGGCGCGCCTCCCTGCCTCGTGGCCTCCTCGCTTCTTTCTTGACGTCCACTCCAAGTCCTTTGGATCACGTTTGTTCCAAAAATTACTCTCCCGAAGGTTTCATTCTGTTTGGACTCCGTTTGATATTCCTTTTCTGCGAAACACTGAAATAGGCAAAAAACAACAATTTGGACTGGGCCTCCGGTTAATAGGTTAGTCCCAAAAATAATATAAAAGTGTATAATAAAGCCCGTTAAACATCCAAAACAGATAATATAATAGCATGGAACAATCAAAAATTATAGATACGTTGGAGACGTATCGTTAGTATATCATTCTGTCAGGCAAGTATGTAATGTGATCATTTGATTTTTACCATGCCAATGATGCAAACTCCCTTGGTGGTGGTACTCAGAATCCTCCCACAAGAAACTCGGAATGGTGAGTCGTGTGAGAAAAGAGTTATATGATTTAGGGCAATAAGTAAGAAGCTTATGTGATGTTTTCACGTATGCGATGGTAAAAATCAGACATAACGGCATTGAGGCCAGAGGAGATTGCGCCGACAGAACCCGAGTTATGCACAATCGCCATCGCATCACTAAAAGCAATATACCATGGGGAAAGTAAGCCAGGGCCCTCTTCCTCCTTTTCTTCTCCATCAACCACATTGCCATCATCTTGTCTACGGGCCTTGACTCCATTCTCCACACGAACAAGACTGGAAAAAAACTATGGGCATAACCAAACCAAACTAATCATGTGAATGTGATCATGTGAATAAGCTGAATGAACATAACAAAAAATCAATCTATTTAACTGATTGGCAAGTGAATCACCAGCCATGTCTATAATCCAACAAAAATAGCTGAATTAGGGGGGCTTAATTAATAGTTGGCTTGTAGGAATTTCATCAAACACATAGCATGCAAAAAACACATGGATCAGAAAAATGTTAGTTTATGTTATAGAGCAGTGGGGGTTGGTGACGCTTCCTCTGGTACTCACCTTTGATTCCCACATCGGCATGACTTGCTGCTCCAAGTCCAAGTAGCTCCTAGATCCTGCATGTGTTGCTGCATCACAGGAGAAACAGACAAGAGACAAAGGGATCAAGAGAGACACGGGGGAACAGAAACAGAAGGGATGCAGTTGGTCTGTTACCTGATGGTGATCAGGGGCGGGGGATCTGGCGGCGTTGGGCGGTGGAGAAGAGGCAAGGGAGACCATGGCAGCACCACTCGTGCTCAATCCGTCGGGTGGATGGGACGGTTATGCGCCACGGCTCAGGGGCGAGGGAGACATTGCTTGCCGGTGCGCGGCATCTTAGTTCTCCCACAGCCACCCGCTTCGCCCGCTCGACCTCACACGACAGTCGTGGATGAGAAGGATGGGGACGCGGTGGATGTCTTCCTCTCTTCAACTCCCTCCGCCTCCGGCGAGAACCACCTCCATTGCATGTTCTCATGCACGAATAGAGATAGAAGGGGAAGACGAGCTACTGGTGGAGTGGGAGCCAGGACGAGGCGCCGGCGGCAGCAACATTGGCAACCCTAGCCGCCATTGTGTCAGGAGGAAGAAATACTGCTATATCTCTCTCTTGGCGAATGGGCACACGAGGCGTACATGGACCAACCAGGATGGATATCTTTCGTTTCCCTTCCTCGCCCAATCGATGCACAACCTACTGTTCCTATCCGACACGTGGCTAGCGCGAGGGCTCGCCCTTTGCACCACCATTAATGGGTTGTATTTGGTGGCTGATGTTTTTTCTAAAATGCTTCATAAAGCTGTTGGTAGAGGTTTAATTTGTGGGCTTCTGCCTCATGCCATTCCCGGTGGGGTGGTCAGTCTGCAATATGCTGATGATACCATATTATTTCTTGAAAGTTCTTTAGAATGTGCAAAAAACTTGAAATGGATCCTTTCATGTTTTGAAAATCTTTCTGGATTGAAGATTAATTTTCATAAAAGTGATTTGCATGCCATTAATATATTTGAGCAGTTGTCTAAGGATTTTGCCCAGGTGTTATGTTGTCAGCTTGGGGATTTCCCCTTTAAATATCTAGGAGTTCCTCTTCACTTCAAAAAGCTTAGAAGGGAGGATCTTCAACCCATCATTGATAGAATTATTAAAAATATAGCTGGATGGTTGGGGAGATTTCTCTCGTATAGAGGCAAATTGATCCTTCTTACTACTTGTATTGCTAGCATCCCTACCTATCTAATGTCTATTGTTAAATTTCCTAAATGGGCACTTGACATGATCAATTCTCAAATGTCTCACTTTTTCTGGGGTAATGTGGGTGATAGTCATAAATACCACTTGCTAATTGGGGATTGATCTCCAGGAAGAAAGAGTTTGGGGGTATGGGTGTTCCCAACCTTAGAGATTTTAACATGGCTCTTTTGGCCCTCTTGGGGAAAAAGGTTTTATGATAATAGGGATAGTGACTGGAAAAAAAATTGTCTTACAAATATAATACTACCAGCCCTAACTTATTTTTGCACTAGGGCTACCCTAGGGTCTCCTTTTCTGAAAAGCCTATCTTGGGCCCTTACAGCTTCAAAAAACTTTTATAGATGGATCCATGGGGATGGAAAGAGTATTGCCTTTTGGCATGATATCTGGATTGAGGGTTGTTCTCTTAAAACTGCCTTTTGGGACCTGTATGATATTTGTCAACAGCAAGAATCTTCTCTTGCACAGGTCTGGGTGAATGGTGAACTCCACCTTACTTTTAGGAGATGTGTGGAGGAAAGGGCTATAGCTAGATGGAATGAACTCAATAATCTGGTTAACCAAGTAACATTATTTGATACTCCAGATCAACCTGTTTGGATGTTGGAATCTTCCAGAAAATATTCTGTCAAATCATTCTATAAGATGATCAACTTGGGGGGGGGGGCTGTTGAGATTAAAGATGATATCTGGAAAATGAAAGTCCCACCCAATATTCATGTTTTCCTGTGGTTGATTTACTACAATAAGAGCTTAACTAGAGATAACCTTGCCAAGCGCAGGCATGTAGATGACATGTCTTGTGTCTTCTGTAATGAATCTGAAACTATCCAACATCTGTTCTTTGACTGCATTGTTGCTAGAGAAGTTTGGGTGTTGGTAGCTGACAGTTTTGATGTTATTTTACCTGATTCTTTTGCGGTGCTTGCTTCCTTTTGGAAGAAGGGGAATTGAAGCTTTGAACATTGTTACTGTTGCTGCCTTGTGGAGCTTATGGCGTTTGCGAAATGATTTTATATTCCAGGGACGAAGATGGCGAAGTATACTTTGTGTCTTGGATCTGTTCGGAGCAATGATCAGGCAGTGGAAAGTCTTATGTTCAGAGTCTCAGGGTGCGCTTCTTCTCCGGTGCTTAAGGCTGTTGGATCACCGAAGAGGGGAGTTGCTTAGGATTGCATGGCACTGATGTATCCCCGGAGCGTCGTTGGGTTGCTTCCTACTAGTTTGCACATCTTTGCTTTGATCTATTTGTGAGCTGGCATGTTTTCTTACCTGGCTATGTATCCTTTCTAGTTCTGCCTAAAAACTATGTAATAGGGCAGTTTAAAACCTAGCTTTCTTCTGTGGCAGCTACTCTCCGGTTCCCGCCGAGCGTTGTTAACAGTTTATGTTGGTGGCTTTTGCTTTGGCTTTATAAAAACTTGGAGCGGGGGGAAACCCCTTTCGATTCAAAACAAAAATAGAAGGAAGACATCATATTAAATTCATGCAGTCCCTTATGCTTGAATCATACAAATGTCGTACTATAGGGGGGGGGGGGTTCACATAATAACTTGAGGTGGAATTATATTGCCTATATTCAATCCTAATCAACATCCCAAGTTCCATAAAATGACTTGAGAAAGAGAAGATAAAAAAATGTTCAAATATACACCTATGTGCTTTCTTTATGTGGCTCGAAGGTCTCAGGCCGAATCTCTTGGAGACCTAGAATCTGAACCAACCTCTGGGTGATCCAGTAGAGAGGCGAGTCTAGTAGCTACCTGAGCTTCTGATCTCAACGGAAGGCCGACCAGGAGTCTCGTCCGGAATCCAAGTAGCCTCGAGGTTGTGTCCAAAATCTTCAGGTTAAACCTATAGGTTGTACAACCGACATCCCAACGGGAAGAGTGTGTAGTGGGATATACAAAAGACCCACCCTTCTTTCCCAAGGCATCTCTTACCCTCATTCGATCCAAGCTTCTTCTCCCTCATTCGATCCAAGCTTCTTCTCCCTCATGCTCCATTATTCCATAGCTCAAAAGTTAAATTTTATAGCTCAAAAGTTAAATTTTCCAAGCTTCTTCTCCCTCATGCTCCATTATTCCATAGCTCAAAAGTTAAATTTTATAGCTCAAAAGTTAAATTTTCTCCACATGCCCCTTTGTTAAATCCATCCAAGCATTTGAGGGAAAAGAAAGAGGAGTCCTCGATCTACACTTCGACATATATGAATATAAATTTTCTTCATACATTAACATCTTTCAAATATGATAAAAATTCACATATCTAAACTTTTTTAAAAATACTTAAAACGATTGTATACATGAATATAATGTTTGTATACATGAACCTTTTGGGATATGATGAACATTTTTTCCATCTATATATTAATTTTTTTAAAATCCAAAAAATTCTGAAAGGTGTGTAAACATTTCTTAACACATGAATTTTTTTGCGTACATGAATATTTTTTAAATATGTAATGAATAGTTATATTTCATACTATATATGAACATTTATTAATACATATGTGACATTTTTGTTATCTCACAATACAATACTTAATATTTTCCAAACCTTTTTGACAACATTACTTAAAACCGGTTGAGAAAAAATATCTCATTTTCCCCACAAATATTTTTTTATATTATCTAGTAATCCTCTTTTTACATTATTTTTCTCCGGAATTCTAGTTTTTGTGTTTTATGCTCCAGTTCCTTATGCCTTGCTTTGGGTTTTCATGTTTTTTTCTATTTCTAATTTTTATTTTCATCAATTTGTACTAACCTCTCACCCCTTGGATCCATGAAAAAAAAAACTTACGCCACTTGCTGTCACCTGAGACATTTCGCCCGCAAAAAAGAAATATTGTTTTACCCCGCAAAATGAAAATGAAAAAACGTTTGCAAGTGTACCCCTACCTGGTGATTACCAAACTTCTGTACTCTGTTATCAGTTTCAGCAATAAAATTTGGAGCGAGAACTCTTTTACGACCAACATGGAAGATGGAACCCAACAACACCACGGCCAAGCCAACGGATCGCCTTGGGAACGAGCAGCGCCAAGACTTATCCCCTCGCGGTTACCTTCCCGCCACATGCTGCCGCGGCGACTCAACCCACACACACGCACACGCTGACACACAGGCAGCAGCGGCGGCGGCAGCGGAACTAAGCATGTGGTCGGGAGCGGCAGCTGCGGCGGCGCGCACCGTGTCGCCGCCGCCCCACGCGACGACGTCCCTCACCGGGCGGCGCGGCGCGGGGCGGCCGTCGACGGTGTCGGTGCGCGCGGGCGGCGGCGGGCTGATGGACTTCGTGGGCGGGGACCTGGTGAAGCCGGACCTGGGGCGGTGGCTGGACGACGTGGAGGAGCACAAGGCGCTGGCCATCTACCCGCCGCACGAGGGCGGCTACGAGGGCCGCTACCTCAACCGCCTCCGCTACCAGGGCTACTACTTCCTCGACCTCTCGGCGCGCGGCCTCGGCGACCCCGAGTCCACCCTCACCAAGATCCACCCCGTCTGCCCGGTCCGTCAGCAGAACCGACGATGATGCATTTCCCTTTCGCCGCCATTAATGCCGTCTGCTCTGCTTAGCTTAGCTGACTATGGTGCGCTGCTTGCTTTGCTGCTGCAGCCTAGCCTCGGGAGGCAGCCGGTGGCGAGGTGGTACTTCCCGCCGGAGGTGGACTACAGGCTCAGCCTGCTGCACCCTGACGCCAAAGGGCTCATCGTCTGGGTCTACGAAGCCAAGGTCTCTCCCATTCTCTCGCCACTCTCCCACGTTGCCCATCGGCTCTGCTGTTTCTCACCGTTTTGGCCTGTTCGTTTCGTCTGCAGGTTCTGTCCAAGGCCGAGCTGCAGTTCCTGGCCATGCTCCCTGACCTCCGCCCCAAAGTCAGGGTCATCGCGGAATGCGGCAACTGGTACGCACATCAGCCACCACCTGAAATCTCACCCAAATACGTACGTACACCAGAACCTGTGAATAACGTTCGAGCCGATTTGATTGATGCAGGAGAAAATTCATCTGGAAACCGCTGAAGCAAATATCGGGCCTCGAGCCTGATCCGGACGCCGAGGAATGAGGAGCCACCGTCCGGCAGCTTCCTCGTCTCATCTCTCGCCTTACACTCTGTTTTCAGCTTTTGTACTAAAGAGGACAATGATGTACATACGTATACATTTGACATCTGAGCTGGACTCGGTTAATTCCACAAGAGAATCCTCAATCGCGTAACATCTTTCAAACATACACATATCCAACAAATTAAATCATATATGCAAGCTCACATGCGTCTCAGGGAGGTCTCGACTTCAGGGTTCAGGTCCACTGCATAGGTCGCCAAAATGTTCAGCGCCGTAGGTACACGAGGTCGGTCCTGAGAAGGAACGGGTAGCCGATCCCCCTCCTCTTGGAAGGGAACATGACGAAGAGGAGGCTGACGACGAAGCCGACGACGAGGGGCACGGTGTTCACCACCTTCCTGGGCGCGCCGGGGTAGTAGCACCGGACGATGTCGTGGTGGGAGGCGGCGAAGGTCACAAATGCCACCAACGAGAGCGCGGTGTGGAACAGGTCCGACCACCGCAGCCTGTACCTCTCCGGCTCCCTCGGCGCCTTCGTCCGGCTCCCCCCGCCGGCGCAGAACGTGGCGATACCCGTCGGGGTGGCCACGCCGTAGCGGAGCCGGCCCGTGGCGGAGCGGAAGCTGTCGGTGAGCGTGAAGAAGACGCAGGAGGCGGCGCAGAGCAGCACGAACGCGCCGGTGAGCACGCGGTTGACGCGCGCGCACTTGCCGTCGTCGGTCACCAGCGGCGCGAAGATGGCGAAGGTCAGGATGGTGGCCGTCGGGAGGAGCACGTTGAGCCGGGCCGTGCCGCTGAGGACGAGGTTCATGACCAGGATGAAGCTCGAGGTGTCGTCAGCGTCATCATCGTCTGCGTCTTGGTGTGGTTCACCGGCGTCTTTGCTGGTCTGATCAATCAGCACCTTGTACTCTTCTCCTTCATGCTCAGCCATTGATGGTGCGTGTGCAAGCGGGTGTGAGATTGTTGGGTTTGATGAGACGACAAGGTTACAGGGTTAGTTAAAGGGGAGAGCTGAAATGAGCAAGCGCTGAAAAGAATCTGCCTGGCTTTGGACTGGAAGAAAGGATTGCTTTCGCAAGTGCAGCGAGGCAAACGGAGCATTGCCATCATGCACAAGCAAAGAACATCACCACCTATGAGAAAATAATGTGCAGATTCAACAGGGGTGAAAGAGGCAATGGTTTTTGAGTTCTTCAGATTCTTTCCCTATTTTCAAAAAATACAACAGTTACAGATGATAGCCGGTATAAGATGCATCCCCAATACTATACCATACCGGTTCCTCAAAAACAAAAAATACATGAAAAACTTTTGATGTATAAGACATATATCCCCAATACTCTACCGGTTCCTCGAAAACTACAAGGGGGAACGAGCCCTTTCCTGTTTATAGAGCCCTAAAGTACAATCTACAGACTGGATAGAATGAAAGAATGCGAACCATGGCCACAAGGACCACTGAGCATCTCAAGTTGGTCAAAATTATTCTGCTGCCCTTGGTGACCTCAGAGGGAGCCCTTCAGCAGCGGATCTAAGAGGAATTCCTTCAGACGCATAGCCGTTTTCATCAGCATGTTTCGGAATCCTGATAGGCAGAGTCGGTGGGAGACCTATAATGCCAGAAAGTTAGAAGTTACCAATATACTCTACTAGTTACTATGTGCAAACCAGAAGAAGGGAGGAGTGGAACCATACCATCAACCATATCTTTAGTCTTATGAAGAAGAAATGTTCCAGAAAGGATTGTGACAAAACCACACATCTCTGTCACAATTTGAGTTGGATTTTGACGATCCCAGTCCTGCAAGCAAGTACTATTAGTAGGCTATAATATCATGAGCATTATCGCTAACTGTATACGACAAGACCGGCAGCTTATCAAGTTTAGCAGAAACATTTGTTGAATACAAACATATGTTAGATAATTTACAGACTAGACGGCTGAACTCAAGATGGCATAATAGTGACCGTGGCACGAGAAATTAGATTACCGGGTGCTGAAACAAGAAGACTGTTGTCCATGGGGCTTGAAACAAGAAGATGAATTACTGATTAAATGAACTTTAGGAATGTTGTGTAGCCCCATGGACAACAGCCAAATCAACTGAAAAGATAATTACAAAGTTAAGCAGTCATTTCCAGATGACAAGAATCAATATTGGATTGTCCTAGACTGAAAAACACTAATATGGCATAGATCATGATAGGTGAGCTCTTGGTTTGATGAGTTCAGTTTCAGATAATAAAAATGCTAATCCCAAAAATTCTCTCAAACAGAAAATTGGTTGCCAATTAAATATTTGGGTAACATTGCTGCCCTTTATTCAGACTGCATTCAATCACTGTGTCCAACTTTGGTGAGATAAGATAACTGCCAAAAGGGCACTTCAGCAAGTAACGATTCTAAAAGCAATTCACTGCATGCTTAGTATAAGCAAGCACTACTTGATCTCATGTTAAACTTGCAATTAAACAAGTAGACTAAGAAGCACCATCTAGAGCACCATAAAAAAACTACCAAGCCCAAATATGTTACCTTGAACATTATGACACTGGCCAGTATTGTTAGTGATGTAAACATAGTATAGTATATTGGTGAAACAACTGCCGTATTGAATGTGTCAAGAGCCTGCAAAAGCAAACATAGTAGGTTGAATGATGTACGAAACACCAAGCATAAGTTTGTAACAAGCAGAATCATGTAGTCAGATACTAATATCAATAGCATGCCAGTACCCATTATGGCAGATTAAAGATGTACTCCCTCTGCAACTTTTTATAAGACGTTTTTAGAGTCCATGACAGTGTCAAAAAACGTCTTATATTAAGTTACAGAGGGAGTAATAATTTGCGGTACTAAAGTTACTTGGCAGATATTGAAGTACGATCACTAAGCAATGGAAGAACCATCGGCAAAGAATTATTGTTACCTTGTTCAGATAGTTCATCTGTGTTAATATACATGCAACAACAATAATTGCGAACAACCATGTCTGCGGATAGATTAGCTGGTTTATCCCAGAAAAAGTCAGTTTCAAGGCTATACCAAGAGCTTTCACGCTCATGACCTGTCAAGTAAATAAATAAAAAACAAAATTCGAGCAGAATTAATCAATAGTATCATGTGAATAAACATTGAGCTAATTATTCGTAAGTAGAACGGACACATACCGATAGAGATCCTACAAGTGAACAAACACCAATATAAACCATGATATGTGTCTGACCATACTGTGGGATATAACGGAATATGAGCACAAAAGTTGCAGCAAGCACGATTGCCGCATAAAATAGAAATGCTGCAAGAAAATACAAAAACATTAGTACTTTATAAGACAAATAGGCAAAGCATGGTTGCTAATCAGGGAAAGAAAGGAAAGTACCTGGTTCTGTAGCAAGATCCCACACTTCTGCGACAGACTCAATTTCACGCTCCTGGGGGGCATGAAGCACAATAGTTGTTGAACCCACGACACAAAGAACACATCCAAGCATACCAAAGATATGTAGCTTCTCCTTTAACATAATGTCTGCAAGAACGGCGCTGCGCGAGAAATACGTTAGTTCGAATGAACAGAGACTTCCAGAATTGTCAGCAGCTGAACATCTCAAGATTTATCATTAAGGATCGCACTTCTGGATTTTACCTAATGATTATGCTAAGTGCACCAAGTGGAGTGACGAGTATAGCAGGAGCAAACGCATATGCTGCAAAGTTAGCAACTTCTCCAACGATCACTGGGAAACAGCACTGAATACCGTCAGGATCACATTGTTAAGTAGAAGCAGTACATGAAGATCCACTTGTATCAGAGAGGTGCACTTACTTGTAATCATTCCTGCCCACCATAATGGTTCATACAAATAAGAGTACCCACCAACCCCTGCCATAAACAGCAAATTTGAGCGTAACCAGTCAGCGAGAACAAACTGTTTTCGGCTTATAAATAGAATCATAAAGTTGAACAGAACTAAATAGCTGAAGAACTACTCCCTCCGTCCCATAATGTAAGTCGTTTTTTGACACTAATGTCAAAATACATTATGGGAGGGAGGGGGTAAAATCTTCGGAACCATTGCTCAGGCCAGTTTCGGTAGTTTCTCCGCAAATACTTGAAACCAAGCAGGGCCGGCCCTGGGTAGGGGCAAGAAGGGTGACGTCCTAGGGCCCAGCCTGATGGATGGGGGGGGGCGACCCTGAGCATGTATGCTACACAGCCGAACAAAAAGGGCCTTAAACTTGTAGCCCAATCAGCTAGGAAACGTTCAGTTTCATAAAAAAATCTAGGAAACGTTCTATCAAAAAAAAAAAACTAGATCCCAATTTCGATTTAATTGATCCATCTCGTAACACCAGCTGCCGTTGTTTCTTCTTCCACTGTCTGCTCGTTCCTCATTCTGCTCCTACTCCCGAAGCACGCAGCATGTCTACCAAATTAATGGATATTGCCGCTGTAGCTGATTTCTTTGGTCCACTTTCAGTTTCGCCATCTCACTCCCTTACGGATTTGCCTATAAGTATTCTCATCTAGCGGATGGCAGCAGGCAGAGGCAACACTTCATAAGCTCAGTCACTTTGCAAGTTCCAACAGGACTGTTTCTTGGGTCAAAGGCCTACAAAGTTCTTGTAATTTCAGAATCTTTTTGCGCTTGATCTTTGTACTGTTTTTTTTTCTAGTGATTCCTTGACCTATCTTCTATTTCTTTACAGGTTACTTATTTGAGGATACGAGGACCCTAGGAAGATCTGATATGCTTGGGATTGGATAGTTGAATTTCTTCTATTTTTCCTCTGACAAATTCAGGTACTTCCACTCGTTTCTTGTAAAATGTTGCCTAAAAACATGATTTTGGAAAAAGAAGAAAATGCTGGCAGATGAGTTAGATCCGATATATTTTATTTGGTAATGAAAAGAAAAGATGCTTTTTAGGGCAAAAACAATGTTGTGTTTTGTATCTTCTTCTTTTTTGCGCTGATTGTGCTTTGTATCGATGTAATTTTACTATATTCGGCCCACTTTTTAAGTTCGCCTCGGGCCTCCGAAAAGGCAGGACCGGCCCTGAAACCAAGAACAGCTCTCAAAAATCAAAACGACAGAATGATAACTTTTACTGTGTTTGGAATAATTAACTAGTGAGGTTATTCCCCACTAAATTGAACTAGTGCATCTAAAATTAATGTACTCAATTGGCTGAACAATGAGATGAGAACCAGAGTACAGTGCAGCCATGTAACGAACAATGCAGAATAAAAGCAACACCGATATCATTACGGCACCGTTGTCTACAAACTCCAGCATATGTGAACTCCCTACATCTAAATCGGTGTCAATGTTATCAACCTAAACTCTGGAGCGCTCACCCTATCCCTAACTCCTTTACATGTCTGCTATTCCAACATGGATTTCAGCTGGAATGGGGATCTAAGCATAATCAGACACCAGCATCTATCAGCTCAGATCAGAGCACCAACCAGGGCAAACAAATAACATACAGCTAGGAGATCGACAGGCAAGGCAATGATGCCCCGATGGTAAGCAGCGCAATTAGGTCACCTGCGCGGACGCCGGACGCGCCGGCCTTCCTGAGCCCCTTCTTCTTGACGATGAAGCTGGTGCCGATGAAGACGCTGGAGGAGAGGGCGAGCACCAGCCCCTTGATGTTGTCCGTGGACATCCCCGTGTACGACTCCACCCAGCTGCCGCCGCCCGAGCCGGCGGCCGCCGAGGTGGACGTCTCCGCCGCCATGCCTCCCGCAGGCGCTGGAATTCCCGCGAAACCCTCCCTCCGTCCCGTGCGCTCCGCCGCTAGATCGCGCGGCGGCGGCGCGTGCGAGCGAGATCCCGATGCGGCGAGCGGCGGGAGGCGTCGCGCGCGGGGGCGTTCGGCTCAACGCTCCGGCCAGGTCACGACCGCCTCGCGCAGACGCTCCGCATTCGCGGCGTTCTTGGCTGTGGGGGAGAGGAGAGCGGATCGGACGCAGACAACGGCGACGGCGACGGCGACGCCGGCGAGGAGGTAACGGGTGAAGGGGAAGGTTGCGCGAGTCCACGCCGCGCGGATATGTTCGGGTGTGGACTGGCTAGTGCCTAGTTGGCGAGCCGGTCTTGCTTAGCATCGAGGCAAGCGGCATCGGCCTGTACAATGGAGGTGCTTCAGGGAAAAAAACGGTTTTTTTTTGTTCCTAGGCGCTTGACCAGGTGCGGCAAAATTTTGTGTTTTGACCCTTTTGGGAAATCAAATCGAGATCTGACCTTAATCTGAAAACATTTTGGGATTTGACCCTTTTGCCTACCGCCAAGAGGCCCGGCGGTAGGATCGTATAGCCTACCGCCGAGCACTGCGGCGGTAGCAAACTTTTCCACGTCAGCACCGATAACTGTCGCCGTTCCCCCTCCGTCACACCTACCGCCGCCCCGCCCGGCGGTAGGTTGTCTGAACCTACCGCCAGAGTCTCCGGCGGTAGGGTGTGGACATATATAAACCGCTGGCCGGCCGCCCCCACCCCTTTCTCCCCCACCCAGCCGCCCCCCACCACGAAGAACAGAGCAAAACTGCTCAAAGTCGCCCTCTCTCATCCCCTCCACTCCCCCCTCCGATCTTCCTCGTTTCTTGACGGATTTTGCGGATCGAGATGGCCCCGAAGAAAGAAAAGTAAGCTCTTTCAATCCCTCCAACAAGTTTTAATCAAACACCTTCCGATTCGTCGCATTATTCGTTTTAAATCACTCCTATTAGAATTTTTTTAACCCTAGGATTGATTTAGGTTGATTCTAGATGTTATATTGTGTTAGATTTGAACTATATGATGGATGATGCATGTTCCTATGCTATGGTTGTGTTAACATGAACCCTAGCTCATAATTGATTTGAATGGTTTTTTTTATATGATGGATGATGCATGTTCCTATGCTAAGATGCAAGTATTGGATGCTATGATGCAAGTATTGGATGATGCAAATATCTGATATATTTGTTATATGTAGTATATGAATCCTCAAGATGAACCCTAGTTCATTTTTTTAACATGGTGATTGCAAGTATTTGTTATATGCAAGTATTTTATTTAGTTATTGATATATGTATTGTATTTAGTTCATAATAATCTTGATATATGATTATTCAAAGATTGTGTAAAGTATTTAGGTTCAGTTTTTGTTATGCATCGATGTGTTTCGTAGTTAATGTTGAACTCTAGTTCATGTTGAAAAATCTTTTGATGTGCTTATGCAATTCTTTTAGGAGGCCACCTCTTGCGGACGACATCGGCACAAAGTACACAATGCTTGACCCTAGGTTCGACAAGCATCACCGTGCCCGTTTCATTGAGAATGGAGTGGTAATTAGCATTTCAAACCAAATCTTTCGAATTGATGAAAACAAGTTGCTAACTATTATGTCCATGCTAATTATGCTTTGGTTATTGATTTTCACAGATGTTGCCGCCACTGCGGATGAGGGCTCACAAGACGACGGTTAAGATGGAGTACGACGATCGGTACGCACCGTTCTTCAGGAGAGCCCGACTATTGGGTTTCGTCCTGCAGTTCAAGCATAAGTCGCCGACGCTCGTTCACTCAGCTCTCACGGCTTTGATCGACCGGTGGCGGCCAGAGACGCACAGCTTTCATCTTCCATGCGGGGAGATGACCGTGACCCTCGAGGATTGGGCGATGATTACGGCACTACCGCTGGAAAACACTCAAAGACACGGAGAGGAGAGTGATTGACTGGGACGACTACGAGGATCACATGTTGTGGTACGATGATGGCATCAAGCATCGTCTACGTCTGAGGCCCCAGTGGACGACAGCAGATGCCGAAGACCTGTTCAATGACGCCTCAGAGAATGAAGCCTACAACGAGAGCATCAGACAGCTTCCGGGTTTAGGGAGTACGCACCCCTCATGAACAGAGTGGTATGTTGTTTTTACCTCTTTCAAACCGACGGTTGGATGAAATCAGCTTTTCGTGCTATTGACTCATTTTATTACTTTGCAGTCTTCCGAGCTGAGAAAAAAGCATTTTTCATGCCTCTAATGCGCTTAGTGGTGTCCCTGGGACTCGAGCTAGCGAGAACAAGTTGAGGGAAACGGTGAAGGTAATACGGAGTTCATTTTTGTTATCATTGGACATTGGAGAATTTAACATATTCTTCTGTTATAATTACAGAAATACGTCAACAAAGCACGCCGGCTTGTGGGCCTGCTTGGGTGCGCTACAAACACCGAGGATGTTTTTCCTCCTGCACCGATGCGTAGCCTCGCTTCATCGAGCCATGCACCCTCGTCGTCTAGGGCGGTTCAAGATGACGAGGAGGAGAGCGAGGACGATGATGATGAAGAGGAAGATGAAGAAGAGGGCGCAGAAGAAGAACATGATGAGGAGGAAGAGGAAGAGGAAGAGGACGATGATGATGAGGAGGAGGAGTACGATGATGACGACGGACCTCCAGCAACTCAGCCAACCCAGCGTGAGAAGAGGAATGTGTCGAAGAAGGATTGGAAGAGTCCATCCCCATTTCAGAAAGCACGTCCTACGGCCCGCAAGAAGACGGGGGCCGAGAAGCGATCCAAGGATAACGAGGACCGAACGTCGAAGAGGGGAAGGAAGGACTGAAGTTGCTCGTGAAACTGTTTGCATATTTGCTTCGTGAACCATATGAATTTACTCGTGAAACTGTTTCGTTAACTTGCTATGTACCGAACCTACCTTATTTTTAGGTTTGTGGTGTATCGAACCTACCTTATTTATAGTTCTATGGTGTGTGCATCATATATCATACATTGTGTGCTTTATATGTCATACATATGCTGTTTAAATGTTGTATGCCAAAAATTGAAGCCCAAAAGAAGTTAGAAGGAGCAAAAAATTGCACACAAAGGCACCCTACCGCCAAAGACCACGGCGGTAGCCGGCCACGACCTGCCGCCATCCGGCCCGGTGGTAGGATGCCTCCCCCCCACGCCAATGTTCTGTGACCAAAATATCGAGCAACGCAGCGGTAGGGTTGCGCCGCCTACCGCCAGGGTGCTCAGCGGTAGCACCCTACCGCCCAGGCCCTTGGCGGTAGGCGACGCAACCCTACCGCTGCGTTCCTCGATTTTTTGGTCACAGAACATTGGCATGGGGGGGAAGCATCCTACCGCCGGGCCGGATGGCGGTAGGTACGTCAGCCAGCCGTTAACCGATTGACGGCCGTCAGGCACACCTACCGCCGGAACCTGCGGCGGTAGGCTGTGCAACCCTACCGCCTGAGGTTCTGGTGGTAGCAAAAGGGTCAGATTTCGAAATGTTTTCAGACTGGGGTCAGATCTCGATTTTGTTTCACAAAAGGGTTAAAACACGAAATTTTGCCACCAGGTGCTTCAGTCCTTAGGCAAACTCCACTGCGCGACCCCAAACGGACGTCTGTTTTGTCCGGACTCTGTCCGTTTGGATAGGGCAATGGGGTTGTGTCCGGGCCTGTCCTGGGATGCGGTGGCCGTGCGCCCAGCACGCGGCCGCATCCTTTGGCCCATCTTGTCCGCCTCCAAAGAGAACAACGTTTCAAATACCAGCGGCCTACTTCACGCCAGTGGCCCTAGTTCACGCCGGCAACAAAGCCAGCGGCCTACACGTCCTCGCCGGCAACAAAGTCAGCGGTCGGCAACACATCCAGCCTCCAAAATGAATAGTTTTGTTCACCGGCAACACATCCAGCGTCCAAAATGAATCTGTTTCTCGTTGGCACACAACCAACAGCCCAGCGAGCAGCACCCATGCCAGCCTCCAAAAAAGAATGGCCACGACCGATCGGACGACCTAGTGCAGGCCGTCGGCGTCGAACATCTCCTTCTGCCTGGCCTCAAACCAGCTCCTCGTCTTCTCGCTCATCTTGGTCAAGTCCATGCTCATGATCGCAAGGGCCACCTCCTTCACTTTGGTTGCGGCATTGGTGGCCTTGATATCGAGCTGCCTCTGCCTGGCCTTGACATTGGCGGCCTCGATGTTGAGTTGCCTTTGCCGGGCCGCCTCCTCCATGTCAATCTTCCTCTTCTTGGCCGCCTCTTCCATCTCAAGCTTCTTCGTTTGAAGCTCTAGGTATTGCTTCATTTGCTCGTCCTTGCTTTGTCGCTTCTTCTCGTCCCTCGCGTCCTTTTGAGACATCATGCCATGCAAAGTCTCATGCAAGGCCATGGATGAGGCATCACGTATGTCGTCCACCTTTGGAGTTGGTCTTGCCCCTCGGCCAACGCCTCATCATCTCCACCTCTAGTGAACTTGGCCGTCTTCTTGCCTCTCTTCCTTTGAAGTTCACGGTATCGATCCTTGAACTTAGGGCAATTGTTGATGATCGTCCAACAATGTGTAAGAGTGATTGGCTTGTCATTGTGTCGGGCCTTGAATGCTTCCAAAGATTGAAATGCCTACACTACATGATCAACAAGATTTGGACATGCAAACATATACAAGGCCGAAGCCTCATGGCCGTAGCAAGGAAAGGACTAGGATGAGGAGAGCATACCATGTCCCCAACGCCGAGACCACTCACGGGTCGTGCTTCAACGCTCTCAAATTCGGTGCAATACTTGTTGCACTCTTGTTCAATGAACAACCACCTCTTTTGAATCGAGGTGATGCCACGGTTGCTTGTGATTTGACAGGGCTCAAACATCTTCCTTTCATGGAAAGTTTTGTGGACTCTCGTTCAAAAAACTAGGCCCTTTTGTTGCGCGCCCGTCCTCGGATCTTGGCTAATCTCCATCCAACATTGGCAAATCAACTTGCCCTCCTATTGTGTGTATGAACCAGTGCGAATGTTATTCCTCCTCTTTTGTGTTTCCGCTCTTTGGGTGAGCTCGTCGATGAACAATGGCTTGCCATTAATACCAATGTCATTGCCTTCATCTTCATCACCATCACCTTCACATAGATGTCATCGTCTTCATGCCACGAGTCACCATGGTCATAGTCAGCACGGTCGTCGGCCTCTTCATCGGCAACGAACTGGGCGCGGCCATCCTGACTTTGGGTCTCCTCGAGATCGTAGGTACGGACATGCCCACTGTCGTAGATCACATCCTCCATGAACTGGTTGTAGTAGGGGTCGTCGACCGGTGGCGTTGGTGTTGGCATTCCGTCGAACAAAACGCGGGGGGACGGCATGGTGCCCGTAAACGGTGGATGTGCTTGCTTTCTTTGCATCTTGACGGACGGCCGGCCGCCGCTGCTGGACCCAGGTGTGATGTTGAGGTCGATGACGGCCGAGGGGCATGGGGTGGACGGCGCGAGCAGGCTCATGTCCGGCGACCCCGAGAAACAGGTCTGGCCGTCATGCCTTGGCGGGGGGAAGCCGGGCGACATAGGCGTGGTCCGCGACTGGTAGTGTGGAGGTCAGCCGACCGACGAGCCTGTGCTCACCGGGCCGACGGCCGCTGCAGAGAAATCGCTCGGACGACAAATGCCAAGCATGAGGAGGGCGTGCGCTTTGTTGACGAGGGCCTCCTTATCCTCGACCTCGGCCTTGTGCCGCGCGGCCTCCATCGCATCGCGCTCGGCGGCAAACTTGGCCGCGGCGAAGTTGTCCTTGACGACCGCCCTCTGGTTCCTCCTCTTCGTCGATTCCGCGTCTAACTTGGCGATCTCCTTCGGCGTGCACTCCGACCGCGGCTTCCTTGGCGCCTTGGCCTTCTTCTTCTTGGCCATTCCGGGCGGGTCGACGGTCGGGCCGCCAGAATTCGGCTGGGCGTCGGCCATGGACGGGGGAGGGAGGGGGACGGCGGGACGTGGGAGGGTTTGGGGGGAAATGACGCCAAAGGGCGGTGCGGGAGGGGGGGGTTGCTTTGTGCCACCGACAGGCGGGCCAGGGGTGGACAAGCGTGCGCGTTCCGCCCGTCCGCGTGCTGTCCGTTTCACCCCAAAATCGGCGTAAACTTGGGCCGGGGATGGGTCGAAAACGGACACAAAACGGACAAAAGTCCGTTTGCTCCCGCGCGCTGGGTTGTCTGGTTCGACCGTTTTACCCCAAACGGATGCGCGTGGACAGGATGGGGTCGTGCGATGGAGTTGGCCTTAGGGCATGTGCAACAGTTTCGACAATGTCTGTCTATAATGGCCTGACATGTCATCTGTAGACAGCCCTAAGGACAGCGTCTACATTGGGACCTTGTTCGGTGGTCTATTGAAACAAAATAAATAAATGATAAATCTTTTGGTGGATCTGGACGGAACATTGGGGATTTGATCCTGGCCGCTGAACTTCCGCTGGGTGGAAAGGCTAATCACCAGATCGATTGTTTAAGGAGAAAACCGTCGTAAGTGCATACGGCCTCAATACAACGGTACATGACCGTCTGTATCTCCCGATTTTCCTGCCCTACAGATTGTCTGGAATTCTGCTGACGACCTCTTCCTCTCTCTTGATTCTCTCTCCTCCACATCATTTAAAATCCTAATTGTCAAACCTTCAAGACAGCTGACTGTACATCATTGTACATGCCCTTATACAATAGGAGGTGTTTAGAGAGATGCTTAGAAACATAAACCGGGTTTTTCTGAAGCATCGGTGTCTATTTTTACAGAAGAGACGCTTAGTTAAGCGTCTATCCTGTACAAATAAGCACCGATGCTTAAAAAAGACTGGTTTATCTCTCTAAGCATCCCCTAAACACCTTCCATTGTACAAGGCCTCGTAGAGGCAACACAAACCAAAGTTTGCTTCCGGTTAGCACCGATGCTTCAGCCTTTCGATGGTAAACAAACAAACTCTCTCCCTCTCCCTCTCTTTAATCACATGTATTAATCCAGCCTAAGCACCTGTACGAGGCACTGCCCATTGTAGGTGTCAATTTTCTCTAGGAAGCAAGCATACTCTCTCTCCTTAAGCACTTGTACATAAGCATTCCTCATTGTACAAGGTCTAAAATTTGCTTGCCAATTCCTCTAAGAAAAGATCTGCTTGCCAATGCATTTAAAAAAATGCTTGCCAATGCAATTTTTTTTAAATGCATGCAAATGGTACTTGCAGTCTCTTAGCTAATATGTAGGCCGGGAACGATAATTTGTGTAATCAAGTTTATGGAGGGATTAGGCGTGGAAAATAGATTTTTATTCTCATTTCTTTTCTTACAGAAAACTAATCCGAAATAAAAGTCTGATCACATACATGACAAGAAATTGATGGAAGTTAGCTTCCTTTCTTACTCCCCTTTCAATTTAAACTCCCGATCCCTTTAACCAATCAATGGACTTTTAGTCTCATCATCCTTCAACTTTCAGTTCCCATCTTTAATTCCCACAAACCAAGCAAGGTGTAGAACGCTTTGACTTATGATTTAAAAATAATAAATTTGGTGGCTCTGGTGGACCGCTTCAACAAATGATCGAGCAAACGATATGGCTCCAGTGTGGGTGACAAAACCAAGCTTCAGTCCAGTCCCAAAAACCGAGACTGGAATTCAAGCTATGTTGACGATCACTGCTGGCGAGATGCCGAGCCCGATCTCCACACTTGACTCCAGTGCACTGTCCTCGCCATTGGCTATGAGTTAGCAGAGTGGCCTCAGAGTGTTGTGATGTTCTTTTCTTGTTAGAGTCAAAATATTTTCTTCTCGATGTTTCCTTCTTTCTGGTTACTTTGTTCTCTGGTTATCAGCTGGCCCTGCATGGCTTTGAACTGGGTTGTGAACTCATGTGGTACTTGGGTTTTGGGTTCCTTTTCAATGAAAATGGGAGCCGGAGAGCTCCTCCCATTCATCTAAAAATAATAATAATAAATTTGTTGTCATTTTTTAGAACGGCAAAATAAAGGGTACCTCTTGATTAGTACTACATGCAAGGGTAGCGGAGGTGTGCATGTGGCCTTGTGTGAAGGTCATGGTACACTGATAGAATTGACACATTGGAATATTTTTTATAGGTTTGATCGTCTCATGGAGCATGACACAATGTTACGTTAAGAGAGGCGATGGGACAAATGTCTTCACTAGTGACTAGGATCACTTAACGTAATGATGCCTCAAGAATCCATTTCTCCTACTAAAGGAGGTATTTCCACCAACGGTTAGGACCATTTGAGGAAATGTCGCCTCGAAACTCCTACTTTGTTGTCGTTTTGAGCCTCTCAAGGTCTCTCGGCTCTCAGCTTTGTCTCTTTTTTCCAAGCCTTTTTGCGCTCCTTAGAGGCCTCACACCTTAAGTTTACTCAAGTGAGAGTGGAGGATCATAATGATGCATCGATGGAGGGGAGTCTCCTGGAATCTTCATGTATCTCACCATGGGGCGCCTAGTGTGGCATAGGGTGGAACTGACTTAGAGGTCCTCATCCCAGCCCACCAGTTTGAGAAACGTCATGATGAGTGTCCCTAAATCGGGACACCGACACGAGGCTTTTAAGAATAACCACTTGTCCCTTGAGATGAGAATTGTATATCATTGAAGCAACATATCTGTTGGAGCATGACCCCACAAAGTACATGCTTGTGATCCATCACCACTGGTTCAGAGTGTTGGAGAAACCTCCATGCCACAATAAAATACGAAAGAAGATATTGAAGTCACCGCATCAATAACTAGCCAATAACTCTACTTGAAAGACACACCAATTGCCAAGATCCGAAGGGAACCAACAAATCAGCAGACACAAACTCTCACAGGCCCTTCGTCAGCACCAAATCAGATGTTATTAAGGTAGGGAAGGACCGGAGGGACCTTATTCGAACATGCCATCGCCGCTGCCACCTCATTGATGTCGGCAGGGAAACAAAAACATAAGGAGAATAAAATATGATGGAGCGGTCCCTACTCCTATTGCCGCAGACGAGGCCATCAGATGAGGAAGAGGAGGGAGACCGAGGCGGCCTCAATGTTGGGAAGTTGTGGCGGCGTCTAAGGTTATGAGAACTATTTTAGAGCCATGTGTAATATCACCTGGCAAATCTAGGATTTTAGTTCTCTCATACTTTTTTGCAAATTTGTAATGCTCACATGTCAAATTTAGCTTTAGAGCCATAGCAAATTACATTTCTGGACCATGGATATGTTTTTAGCCATGGGAAATTTAGAGCATGGCAAAAAACTTTCTGCTCACATGGGAAATTTTTACATCATTGCAAATTTTATTATCATGGAATGTAACTATATATACCCCATGGAAACTATAAACACATCCTGGAAAGTACACATATCATAACACTTTGTACATAAATTGTTTTATGCTAACACGTGGACTTCACAATTTTTTCTTTTCAGTAGTAGAAAATAGGGCCTTGGTTCTGGCCAGATTAGAGCAACAGTCTCGATCGTGTTATGAACCGGGACTAATATGGGCATTAGTCCTGGTTCGAGCGGCCAGGGCGCCGGCCGGGCCACGGCAGGCATCAGTCCTGGTTCGGCTAGGACCATTAGTCCCGGTTCCAGATACCAACCGGGACTAAAGGACCTTGCTCCTGGCGCAACCCCTTTAGTCCTAGTTGGTGTCTGGAAGGTATAAAATGCCTATATATATCTATCGTGGTTCTAAGTCTGACAGTAGAAAGGGGAGTAGGTATGGAGAGGCAAGATCCTAGCTATGGAGTAGTTGTATACACAAGGAGTTTACGAGTTCAGGCCCTTCTCGGAGGAAGTAACAGCCCTACGTCTCGGAGCCCGGAGGCGGCCGACTGGTATTATGTGCGTATGAGTTACACGGGTGCGAACCCTTTACACTGAGGAGGGGGTGACTTATATAGAGTCCGTCAGACCCCTCCGGCCCTCAGTTATGCAGGGTTTAAGATACATTAAGATCGGGCGTTACTGGTAACGCTACAAATAAAGTGCCACGATGACCATAAAAGCTACTTAATGACCGACCGTTTGCGTGCAGACTGACTTTAGGTCTCCTGGTTGTCGAGTGGGTGGCTTCATGGTCGAGTGGCTTTGAGTCCGTCGAGTGGAACGTTTCCTGGTCGACTGAAAGGTGGTTTCTTCTAGAGATGTCCTTGGGGAGGGTGTCTTGGACAGGTCCATGACCCTACCCTAGGTACATAGCTTCATCATTAGCCCCCAAATGGATTGAGGTTTCAATGGGGAAGGAGTTGAACACACTTCCAACCCATTTTCGTGCTATGCGTATGTCTTGTTCTGGATCAACGAACTTTAGGTGACGGCACCAACTTCTTTTTCAGTCGCCTTGATCCATTCTTTGTATCCGTTGAGTGAATCTTTTTACTTGGAGACCTCCGAACGATAGAGCGGAGGAGATCTTCCGTCTGATGAGTTGTTCTGCAGCTCGCGGATTTAGCGGGATTCGTATTTTCGGGAAGCGCACGGGGCGGAGGAGGCCGCAGTAATCAGATGGTATAAGGCAGGGACGCCTCGATCTCCACGCCACCTTTTTCGCCACGTATCACGCGCGCGACTGTTGCAGGATTTGACAGGATCGCCCGGACCTACAAGTCAGTCACTCGGAAGTAACCCCATATAAGGCGCCGGACGGGGGGTTTTGAACAGTGCGTTCTCATTTCCTCCTCTCTTCCCCAGACTTATCTGCCGCGTTCGCTTCCGTCTTAGTGCCGCTGCCCCGTGCGCGTCTCGCCGGTGACGATGGTGAAAGAGAAGACGGCGGCCCTGGAGCGGGCGAAGAAAGCGACGGCGAAGGCGAAGGGAAGGGCGACCAGTCGAGGCGGATCTTCATCGAGGTCCGGCCTGCCGCAGGGCTGGATCCAGGGCGACTGGATCTGCTCGACGATTCGTCAAGCAGATCTTGACGACCTGGCCGATGGAGGACTGATCCCCCATGGATCGGCGCGGCTCCCGGGGAAGGAGTCTGAGCCGTAGCCTCAGGAGGGTGAGTGCGTTCTCTTGGCCACCCATGTCGACCGTGGGTTTTCTTTGCCGCCTCACCCTTTCTTTCGGGGATTTCTGAATTTCTTTGGGGCGCAACTCCACCACTTCAGACCCAACACCATCGTGTACCTCGCTGCCTTCATGTCTTTGTGCGAGAATTTCTTGGGTTGTCGGCCTCATTGGGGTCTTTTCAAGAACATCTTCACCTGTCGCTCCTAGACGGTGAAAAAGGCCAATCCGAGTGACGAGAGAACACAAGTGATTCAGATGTGTGGGGGTCTTGGGGTTCAAATGAGGGGGAAAAGTGCTTTTCCAGCCATGATCCTACCCGACTCGGTCCGTGGATGGCAGTCAACCTGGTTCTACTGCAAAGACCAGCCGACGCCAGGGCAGTCGACCGGACTCCCTCCTTTTTCCATGGACCGAGTGAGGAAGCCTTCCTCTTTGAAGGTGATCCCGGAAGAGAAGGCGCAGGTTAAGGTGCTGGTCGAACGTGTTGTCCAGCTTATCCGTGACGGGGTGACCGGCATGGACCTCTTGGAGGTCTTCCTCCGACGACGCATCCAGCCGCTTCAAGCTCGAGACCATCCAATGTGGTTGTATTCTGGCACTGAGGACACCACTCGGATCCACCCAGAGGAGATTGACAATGCCACACTGGAGAGGTGGCTGGCAAGCATCACAGGGGAAAAAGACAACCCCCGAGGAGCCAGGAGGATTCCTCCACTCGACCAATCATATGAACCAGACAAGGTCCAATTCTGCATCTCTGACCGTGATCCTGCTTTCTTCATTCCGTTTTGCTAAAATTCAGTCGACTGACTTTTATCTTGTTTGTTGTCTTCTAGGCCACTACTGAGATGTACTCGATGCCCAATGGGGTGCAATAACAGACCGAGGAGGAAGAGGCGAGCTGAGGTGAAAGTAAGGAGGAGTGGCAATCTGACGGTGAGGAGGAAGAGGATGACGATGGCTCCAGTGAAGAGGAGGAGGAGGAGGAAGTCGATCCTCCTCGCATGGAAAGGCGATCCAAGCTCACCCACGATCCCGCAAGCGAGCGTGGAAAAGCGACTGCGCCCGTTGGGCAATCATCGAAGCGCCCTCGAGCGGCTTCTCCGGCGCCGACTGAAAAAGCGCCAAAGCATCCACGAGCGGCGACATCAAAGCCGCCGAAGGCCTTGCCCAAGATGAGAATGGCCATTCCCACCATTTCCGGGTAACAGCAGAACTTGTGTTTTCTCGTTTAGCTCGGACGAACTCTTGGTCGACTCATTGACTATCCGACTGGTTTCTGAAATCTGCAGTGCTGCTACTTCCGAGACCTCCACCAAGAACGAAGACCAGGAAATGGAAGACGCTGCCACCTCCAACCTTGGTACGCTCTCTGTAGTTTCACTTTTGGTCGATTGGATTTTCGATTTCAGCTTTGGATTTTTCTTGTAGTTCATCCTCATGTCATCGATCTCCCTGATGATGACGACGAGGCGCCACTAAGGTCAAGGAGGAATAGAAAGGTGCCGGATGGCAAGACTACTCAGACTGCATCAGTGCCTGAGACATTGGTTCTAGAGGGTGGCAACATCACTCGGAACTCCGTGTCCTTTGCTGTGCTGCTGACGAGTGCCCGGCCTTCATCGTCGACTGCTGACCCGCCCTCCCTTTTTGCCACACACCACGTCCCAGAGGACCAAGCGGGTGCTGCTAAGGAGGCTATACGTCAGGCGGGGATCATGATGGAGCAGGTGAAGGCGATCCGGGAAGCCAGCCAAGCGGCCTATGACGCTAGCTCAGCCCTTCAGAGCAACGTCCAGGTTAGTTGGTCACCGCTTGTTCTGTTAGGATATGCTATCTGAAGACTTTCCTTCCGAAGATCTTTGTTTCTGTACACCCACTGGGTGTGTCGATTGAATTTTTGGATTAGTGGGGGCACCCTGAGTGCACCCACTGGGTGTAGTCCCCGAGACTATGGTGGACTGCTGGCAGTCGACTATAGTCTTTGTATCTTGAATTTCTTCACTCTAACTTCTTCATTCGGCCTGGTCGGACCATGTCGAATGGAATCTTGGAACCGGTGGGGGCACGCTGAGTGCACCCACTGGGTGTAGTCCCCGAGACTATGGTGGACTGCTGGCAGTCGACTATAGTCTGAAGAACCTATTTTTTTTGGTAGATCATGATGAGACCATGGCTGACTATTGGCAGTTAGCTATGGTTTAGGATCATAACCTCTATGTCTCTTTCGGTCGACTGATCAGACCAAGTCGGTAGAACCAGTGGGGGCACACCGAGTGCACCCACTGGGTGTAGTCCCCGAGACTACTGTTGAATATTTTGATTTGGCTGTAGTCTTAGGAATGCTACAATTTTTCTCTTAGTCACTCGGAAGCAACCTCTCTTTGATGTCTGTCGACTGACTCTTCGCAGAAATCTTGCGAGCTTGTGGCTCGCTATACTGAGTTGGAAAACAAACATATCCAGCTCAACCTTGACTTGAAGCTTGTTTAGGAGAACTTTAAGAAGGCGAAGGACGAGGCAAAAGGTATGATTGGTGAGAACTTGACAACTGTCTTTATCTTTCTGCCCATTCTTGATTCTGATCTCTTTGTCATTTTGCAGATAAAATGAAGGAGGCTCTGAATAAGAAGGACCACGACCTTGCCGAGGGCGCAGAAGGCGGCTTTGGACAAAAAGAAGCTTGCGGAATAAAAACTGGCTTTAGTCGGTAAACTTGAAGAGGAGAACGCCAATCTGAAAGCTGCTCTCGACGCGGCCAACAAGGAAGTCAGCCGTCTAAAGAATGATAAGATAGCTCTGAATGATAAGGTTGGTGAACTGGTGGGGAAGAAGAATGATCTGGAGGCTTATCTGGGAGGGCTCGCCAAGAAGTTATTCATCATGCTTGAGGGTAATCTCTCCTGCCAGACTGACTTGTAATCATCGACTTATCCTAGAACTACTGGTTTATCTTTGAGTTGTGTTTATAGAATTCTGCCAAAACTTCAAGGAGGAGACCAGTCGTGTGGAGACAGGCTTGGACCCCATTAACTCTCTTGTGAAGGACGAAGCTGCTATGAACGTGCTCCGACTGGAGTCTCGTGTTGCTGGTGTGGTTGACTACCTTGCTCGACTGAAGGTTGCGGCGTCGCAAATCGACATGACACTCTGGCCGGGAGAGATGCTTCAAAATGACCTCGAGTCTCTAATGACTCAACTGAATGAAGTTCTAGGTCGAGTGCAGGAATGGAAGAAGTCTTCTGCCAGGTGCGGTGCTGAAGTTGCTCTGTCCCTGGTCTATGTTCACTGCAAGGATGCGCGAGAGGACAAGCTGGCGTCCCTCAAAGTGGCCAATACCAAGAAGCATGACTTCCAATCTTTCATGGAGACCTTCATTGCTGCTGCCACTCGGATTGCTGATGGAATCGACCTGGACCAGTTTGTCGCGCCTTCCAGTCCACCACCCGAGGAGTAAGAAAAACTTCTATGCTTTGCCTTAAATTTGCCTCAGAATGCCGAGTGGTTTTGTAACCGATAAACTTTCACAGGCTTGGTGCCTAAGCACTTCTGAATCCGTAGGATGTTATCTGAACTTTGGCTTATCATTGAATATGCTTGCATTTTCCTTCGAGCGAACTTTGTTCTTCACTTGGGATATACTTTAGTGCTTGTGACGCAGCTTTGAGGTGGAAAATCCAGTCGACCTGCACCTCATCGCTCTTGCAGGTAGGGATGGAGCACAGATTGTAGTCGACCTGCGTCCTTGCGGATTGAGATGGAGCACACGTTGTATTTGTGGCGTAGCTCCGAAGGAGAAGGCAACAGTCGACTTGCACCTCGTCGTCCTTGCAGATCGCACGTTGTATTTGTGGCGTAGCTCCGAAGGAGAAGGCGACAGTCGACCTGCACCTCGTCGTCCTTGCAGAGTGCACATTGTATTTGTGGCGTAGCTCCGAAGGAGAAGGTGGCAGTCGACCTGCACCTCGTTGTCCTTGCGGATTGGAATGGATTTCATACTTAGGCGAGTACTGGACTGCAGCTAAGCCCCCGAGTGGGAGGGTTGCTCTCCACTCGGTAGGATTCTCGAATACTTAGGCGAGTACTAGACTGCAGCTAAGCCCCCGAGTGGGAGGTTTGCTCTCCACTCGTAGGATTTTCAAATACTTAGGCGAGTACTGGACTGTAGCTAAGC
>NC_041385.1:699994658-700011508 GCF_002162155.2 Triticum dicoccoides | reverse complement strand
TCGTCACTCGGTAGGATTTTCAAATACTTAGGCGAGTACTGGACTGCAGGTAAGCCCCTGAGTGGGAGGTTTGCTTTCCACTCGGTAGGATTTTCAAATACTTAGGCGAGTACTGGATGCAACTAAGCCCCTGAGTGGGAGGTTTGCTTTCCACTCGGTAGGATTTTCAAATACTTAGGCGAAATGGGTTCGCAGCTAAGCCCCCGAGTGAGAGGCTTGCTCGTCACTCGGTAGTATTTTCAAATACTTAGGCGAAACAGATTCGCAGCTAAGCCCCCGAGTGAGAGGCTTGCTCGTCACTCGGCAGGGATTTTTTTTACAAACTTAGGCGAAACGGATTCGCAGCTAAGCCACCCACTGGGGGATTTCTCACGTAAACAAAAGCAATAGAAATCACTGGGAAAATTATAACACTCTTGTCTTTGATAAACAAACTACAAAGGTACTTTTTATTACATCTCACCCGAGTGAGTACTTTAAGTATAAAAGGGGTGGAGCAGCTCCGCATTCCAAGCTTGTGGCTCATCAATCTAGCGATCGATGTTGTAAAGACGGTACGCTCCATTGTGGAGAACTTTGGTGACGATGAAGGGGCCTTCCCAAGTAGGAGCGAGCTTGTGCGGTTTCTGTTGATCCACTCGGAGGACCAAGTCTCCCTCTTGGAAGGCTCGACTCTTCACGTTTCTGGCATGGAATCGATGCAAGTCTTGCTGATAGATAGTCGATTGGATCATGGCCATCTCTCTTTCTTCTTCTAGGAGGTCGACTGCGTCTTGCCGGGCTTGTTCTGCTTCATCTTTAGAGTAGAGCTCGACTCGGGGTGCATTGTGAAGCAGGTCACTCGGCAGAACGGCTTCAGCTCCATAGACCAAAAAGAATGGAGTTCGCCCAGTCGACCGATTAGGAGTGGTCCTCAATCCCCAAAGAACTAAAGGAAGTTCATCGACCCACGTGCCTGCTGCGTGCTTGAGATCACGCATCTACCGGGGTTTTAGTCCTTTGAGAATTAGGCCGTTTGCTCTTTCTGCTTGTCCATTCAACTGGGGTGGGGCGACGAAAGCGTAGTCGACTCACGTGCCTTGAGAAGCACAAAAAGCTCTAAATTGGTCGGAATCGAAGTTTGACCCATTATCAGTGATGATGTTGTGCGGAATTCCATATCTGAATATCAACTCTCTGATGAAGCTGATAGCAGTGCTGGCATCAAGATTCTTGATAGGCTTAGCTTCAATCCACTTAGTGAACTTGTCGGCTGCCACCAGTACATGGGTGAAGCCGCTCCTGCCAGTTCTCAGTGGTCCAACCATATCTAATCCCCAAACAGCAAAGGGCCGGATGAGTGGAATTGTCTTCAAGGCTGAAGCGGGTTTGTGCGACATATTGGAATAGAACTGACATCCTTCGCACTTGTCGACTATCTCCTTCGCCATTTCATTCGCCCTTGGTCAGTAAAACCCCGCTCGGTATGCTTTAGCCACAATGGTCCGGGAGGACGCATGATGACCACAGTCCCCGAGTGGATATCGTCAAGAATTATCTGACCTTCTTCTGGTGTTATGCATTTCTGACCGACTCCAGTCGCGCTTTCCCTGCACAACTGTCCCTTTATCATAGTAAAGGCTTTGGATCGACGGACGATCTGTCGAGCCTCTTATTCATTCTCTGGGAGCTCTTTCCTTAAGATATATGCGATGTACGGCACCGTACAGTCGGGAGTGACGACCAAAACTTCCATGATCAGGTCGACCACAGCTGGAACTTCAACTTCAGTCGGATCCGTGGCACTTTTTGGATGCGGGGCTTCTTCGGTGAAAGGATCCTCTTGAACTGATGGTGTGTGGATATGTTCCAAAAACACATTACTGGGAACGGCTTCTCTCTTGGAACCTATTTTTGCCAAATCATCAGCCGCTTGATTTTTCAGTCGGGGTATATGATGAAGCTCCAACCCCTCGAATTTCTTCTCTAACTTTCTCACTGCATTGCAGTAACCAGTCATGGCCGGACTTCTTACGTCCCACTCCTTCATCACTTGGTTAACCACTAAATCTGAGTCGCCATAGACCATGAGGCGACGGACGCCGAGTGAAATGGCCATACGCAACCCATACAAAAGTGCTTCGTATTCCGCTTTGTTATTGGAAGAATCAAAGTTAATCTGGAGCACATATTTGAGCTTATCTCCTCGGGGGGACACCAACAGTAGCCCAGCACCGGAACCATTCAGCATCTTAGAACCATCAAAGAACATGGTCCAGTGCTCCGAGTGAACTTGAGTCGGCAGTTGCTGCTCAGTCCACTCGGCGATGAAATCCGCTATTGCTTGGGACTTGATGGCTTTCTTTGCCTCAAACTTGATATCTAGGGGAAGGAGTTCAATCGCCCATTTTGCCACTCGACCGGTTGCATCTCTGTTGTGCAGAATCTCTGACAATGGAGCGTCGTTGACGACTGTGATGGAATGGTCAAAGAAGTAATGAGCAACCTTCTTCGTGGTCATATAAATCCCACATACAAGCTTCTCATAATGAGGGTATCTTTGCTTTGATGGGGTCAAAACTTCAGAAACATAATATACTGGGCGCTGAACTTTAAAGGCTTTTCCTTCTTCTCCCGCTCGACCGTAAGTACTGTACTAACGACTTGTCCTGTGGCTGCAATGTAAAGCAGCAAAGGCTCTTCGCTGATTGGGGCAGCAAGCACCGGCTGGGTAGAAAGCAGGGCTTTTAGCTCTGCAAACGCTGCATCAGCTTCAGGAGTCCACTCAAACTTGTCTGGCTTCTTCATCAGTCGGTAAAGAGGCAATACCTGCTCACCGAGACGAGAGATGAATCGACTTAAAGCGGCCAAGCAACCAGTAAGCTTCTGGACATCATGCACATGCACAGGACGTTTCATTCGGAGTATAGTACCAACTTTTTCTGGATTGGCGTCGATTCCTGATTCGGAAATGAGAAAACCGAGTAACTTTCCGCCAGGAACTCCGAATGTGCACTTTGATGGATTACGATTGATATCATACCTCCTAAGGTTGGCAAATGTCTCAGCAAGGTCAGTCAGCAGGTCGGAACCTTTCCGTGATTTGACCACAATATCATCCATGTATGCTTCCACATTTCGACTGATTTGAGTGAGCAAACACTTCTGAATCATCCTCATGAACGTGGCTCCGGCATTCTTGAGGCCGAATGGCATGGTGACATAACAGAAGCACCCGAATGGAGTGATGAAAGCTGTTTTGATCTCGTCGGGTCCATACAGACGGATCTGATGGTAACCGGAATAGGCGTCTAAAAAAGACAGGCGCTCACATCCCGCAGTCGAGTCGACTATTTGGTCGATGCGGGGGAGAGGAAAATGATCTTTCGGGCAGGCCCGATTGATATGTTTGAAGTCGATGCACATGCGAAGTGACTTGTCCTTTTTGGGGACCATGACAACATTGGCGAGCCACTCGGAGTGGTAAATCTCTCGGATGAACTCCGCTGCTAAGAGCCGAGCCACCTCCTCACCAATGGCCTTCCTTTTCTGGACAGCGGACCGTCGCAGATGTTCTTTGATAGGTTTTACTTTTGAGTCGACTCGTAGACCATGCTCAGCCAGCCCCCTGGGAACACCCGGCATGTTAGAAGGCTTCCATGCAAAGATGTCCCAGTTCTCACGGAGGAACTGGATGAGCGCTTCTTCCTATTTGGAGTCGAGTGTTGTGGAGATATGAGTTGGAGCAGCATTGGGGTTGGTCGGGTGAAGCGTTTCCGGGTCGACTGAAAGGTGGTTTCTTCTAGAGATGTCCTTGGGGAGGGTGTCTTGGACAGGTCCATGACCCTATCCTAGGTACATAGCTTCATCAATATCCTCTCCCCTGCCCGCCCTCTCCTCTGTTTTTTGGCCGCGGAAGGTGGGAGGTCTGTGTGTGATGACCCACAAGTATAGGGGATCAATCGTAGTCCTTTCGATAAGTAAGAGTGTCGAACCCAATGAGGAGCAGAAGGAAATGACAAGTGGTTTTCAGCAAGGTACTTTCTGCAAGCACTGAAATAGTCGGTAACAAGTAGTTTGATAGCAAGATAATTTGTAACGAGCAAGTAACAGTAACAGTAAATAAAGTGCAACAAGGTAGCCCAATCCTTTTGTGGCAAAGGACATGCAAGAATGGTCTATTACAATAAGCAAAGCGTTCTTGAGGATACACGGGAATTTCATCTAGTCACTTTCATCATGTTGGTTTGATTCGTGTTCGCTACTTTGATAATTTGATATGTGGATGGACCCGTGCTTAGGTGTTGTTCTTACTTGAACAAACCTCCTACTTATGATTAACCCCCTCGCAAGCATCTGCAACTACGAGAAAAGTATTAAGATAAAATCTAATCATAGCATTAAACTTTTGGATCCAAATCGGTCCCTTACGAATTAGCTTATAAACTAGGGTTTAAGCTTCTGTCAGTCTAGCAACCCATCATCTAATAACTACTCCACAATGCATTCCCTTAGGCCCAAATATGGTGAAGTGACATGTAGTCGACGTTCACATGACACCATCAAGGGAATCACAACATACATATCATCAAAATATCTAACACATATCAAGTTCACATGATTACTTGCAAACATGACTTCTCCCGTGACCTCAAGAACAAAAGTAACTACTCACAAATAATAATCATGCTCAAGATCAATGGGGTATTAAATAGCATGATGGATCTAAACATATAATCTTCCACCAAATAAACCATATAGTAATCAACTAGAAGATGTAATCAGCACTACTAGTCACCCATAGGTACCAATCTGAGGTTCCGGTACAAAGATTGAACACAAGAGATGAACTAGGGTTTGAGAGGAGATGGTGCTGTTGAAGATGTGGATGGAGATTTCCCTCCCAAAGATGATAGGGTTGTTGGTGATGATGATGACGATGATTTCCCCCTCTGGGAGGGAAGTTCCCTCGACGGAATCGCTCCATCAGAGGGCAAAAGTGCTCATGCGCAAATTCTGCCTCGGGACGGCGGCGCTTCATCCCGAAAGTCCCCCTCTGATTTTCCTATGTCAGAATGACATATATACCAGAAGATGGGCACTGGAGGTGGTCCGAGGAGGGCACAACCCACCAGGGCCTATGCGCGCCCTAGTGTCTTTTGCTCACCAGGATGGCGCCCTCCGGTAGTTATTTTCTCTAGTATTTTATATATATTCCAGAACAATTCTCCGTAAATTTTCAGCTCATTTGGAGATGTGCAGAATAGTTAACTCTGATGTAGCTTTTTTAGGTCCAGAATTCCAGCTGCCGGCATTCTCCCTCTTTGTGTAAACCTTGCATATTATGAGAGAAAAGGCATTAGAATTACTCCATAAAGCATTATTATGCATAAAAACATTATAAATAACAGTAGAAAACATGATGCAAAATGGGCGTATCCTCCAAGCTTAGACCTCGCTTGTCCCCAAGCGAAAAACTGAAATCAAAAAACATGCCCACATGCTTAGAGAGAGAGAGAGATGTGTCGATAAAAACAAAATACAGACATAGAAGCATCATGCTTATTATTACAACAAAGAATTTTAACATAAAAATTTATCACACAACTTTTATCATATAACTTCTCAGGAACAAGTAACAATTCATCACAACATTGAAGTATAAAGCATAAACCTTATTGAAAACTAACAAACTTTTATCATATAACTTCTCATTCAATTTTGCAACTATAATTCATCATATTTTTAGGAATGGTCATGTATCGAAGCATTTAGGAAAGTCCACATACTCAACCATCATTTAAACTTCTATGATTGCTAACACTCACAACATACCCATGAACAAAAAGTTTCAACCGACCACATAGAAAGATAGGGGCTTAAAGTTTCGCCTCCCAATTTATTCACCTCAAGGGTGATGTCAACAATAATAACTCATGCACACTCATATCCAACTGGATATATGTGCCTAGATATTTCCTCACCACATGATGCTTGCAAAAAGAGAAAATAAAAAAGAATAGGGAAGAATACTTTGACTCTTACATACAAGTAAATGCATAAAAGTAAAAGATAGGCCCTTCGTAGAGGGAAGCAGAGGTTGCCATGCGCTTTTTGTTTGTATGCTAAATCTCTTAGTGCAAAAGAACGTCACGTTATATTGCCCCTTATGATAGCAACCTTTATTATCACTACAAGAAATATGTCAACTTGTGACCACCACTATTGGTCACTGAAAGGTCATGATTTTTCATTTGCGACCTTTTTGTGACCAAAAATAGAAGGTCAAAAGCTGGCGGTCATAAACTGACTATAGCGACCTTTCTTCTGGAATGGTCGTAGACGTTTATGACCAAAATATGTCCACTGTGGCGTTTTGGTCACTAGCAACCTCCCCAATCCACGTAGGCATCCAACATGGCAAGCTGATGTGGCACAAGATTCAGCCCGGTCCGATTCGACGTTTTACATGGGCCGAGCCCAACAATTCGTCCTTTTTATATTTTTTTCTATCAATTTTTTATCGGCTTCATGGGCCAAGCCCAACAATTCAGCCTTGTTAGTTTTTGAGGCCCTTGAGCTTTTTGTAGTCCATTTCTTTTTTCTGTAAGACTTTTCATTTCATTTTTGAAATTGTTCGATGCTCGTTGGTATGTTGTTTCAGGCCAATTATTTGTCCAGTTTGGCCCAAGCAGACTTTAGCCCAATCACACACATACATCCAACATTATTTCATTCAAATTAGGAAAACTCCCAGGTTTACATAACACAAAAAGAAAATATCTCCCAGGTTTACATAACACAAAAAATCATCTCAGGAATACATTTCCTTACACAGGAATATACAATAAGAAAATGATGGCACATCTGCTACTATCATAATAGCACAATGTACTTTTTTTAACAGAACAGTACAATGGATTTCATTGCTTTCTCTTATGCGACATGCTCCAGTTGCCACAACTTGCCATCCTACAATGAGAGAGATATAACATTAGTGGAGCAAACTGTTGTCCAGGCACATTAGTTTTATGAGAAAACTGATCCATGAAGCTATCTACATCCTCAAGGACTAGGCAAATCGATGATCGTGCTTGGCTAAAACTAGGGAACACAATTCAGATTAAGAAAGCAAGAAAAAAAACTTAAACTAAACAAGGTTATTCCCGTAGATCATTGACAAAGAAAACAACAATCAGCAAAGGGAGATTCAGATTTTACTCAATATCTTTTTGGTATTTTCATTATACTTGACAATCTAAAACACTAACACAAAGGGAAATAATTTGACAAGGACAGTTGCATATATAACTATCAAGCATATGACAGGAGGAAGAAACAAGCTAATATGACAGGGATAGAATTATATCACAACACAAACAATTATAGTAGGCATATATATCACAAACATTTATCTCACAAGAACTTGAGCTAATACATGGACTACGAATCTGAATTTATTTCTGCAGAAAAGGGAACACACCGGTGACAACACATACATGAACTGGAATTAAAAGACACAGGGTGAACTCACATATGAGCTAGCAGACCACTAATTCATAGATCGAATCAAACATACCAAATGTTTTCCAAAGCAACTAGACATCAACTAGTCAGAACACATAATAAGATGCACCATATTATACAAGTATGAGACTGAACAATTATCAGGTTGCAAGATCTTATCAAATCTGAATATTACATGTACTACACGTCTCAAATTTTACAGAAATTTCAGAGAAGAGAGGGAGAAAGAGAGATAGCAGCAGCAAGATTGAGGAGAGAGCAGCAGCAAAGGGAGGTTGAGAGAGAGAGAGATTCAGCAGAAGGTGTTGAAGAAGGAGAAGCAACAGGCAGAAAGTGAAGGAGAAGAAAGGAAGCAGAGGCGTGGGGAAAGCAGCAGCAAGATTGAAGAAAGAGGAGCAGGAAGGACGTGAGGATGGGGAGCAGCAGCAGTTTTGGGGATAGAAGAAGAAGACAAAAGCAACAGTTATGAGAAAACTCATCCTACAATGAGAGAGAACTATCAAAGTGTTTTATTAACCTCTAGGTTAAAACAACCACATTTTTATTGTCACTTGTTAGTCGAAAAATATAGCTATCTCTCATGTGTAAATATGTACATGTTGGCATTAAATGAAAAAAATGGGTATGAACAAGCATGCGCTGCTGCACAATAATGAATGAGAACAATCAGGTACTGGCAGGGGTATATGGCTGCACCATCAGTCAATGCAGGACATTGCCAGGAGCGTAAATGCAGCAGCAACCCTTCCGACATTTGAGAGCACTCTCACTGTGCTATAATTAACTGCATTTTCATTTTCAACAACACTTATGGAGCACTTAGTTCTAAATAGCTGTTCTAAATATGCAATTTCTAAATTACAAATCTCTATTTTGATCGTCCAATAGTCAGAAACGACAGCAACATGGCAGGCAGACAACATCATATATGAGACAAACTACTGGAGGATACACACGTACACCGAACAACACCTATCAATGCTCATCAGCTGCACCTTGATACACAGAGTGAAAAAAGAGGTAAATCACCTCCACAAACACCAGCACCTTGAGAAGGAATTGTACAAGGAATTGTGACAAAACACGTATTTAATCATGCCTAAAATACATCACATCCACATCGCGCACCAAATTAACATAGGAAGCAAGGGAGTAGGTCGATGTACCAATCCATCACCTTGAGTAGGGGAAGAGAAGAAGCAGAGGAGGAAGGTCCATGGTGTCCCTCCCAAGCAGCAGCACAACACATCACGCCTTCATCTCCCATGGTGACGTCCTGGTTCGAAAGAGAGATGAGAAGGGGGTCAGACAGAGAGCGGAAGAAGAAAAGACGAGGGGAGGAGAAAGGGATTCATACCTTTGAGCCATGCGGTTGGAGCTACTCGTTCGCCACGGCCCATGGCCGGTGGTAGGAATCCCGAGAACAAGAACACGGACGGATGGAGCTGCTCCATGGCGCCGAGGCAGGGGAGGAAGCGGCCATCGTCCATGACGTCCCGGTGCTCGAGCGAGGACGGCATCCTAGATCTGGGAGGCAGAGATGACGAACTGAGGAAGTTAGGAATGGCTGTGAGGAGGAGATGGAGTAGATGGACGCACCTGAGTCGTCGGAGCCACGTCGACCGAAACCCTAGCGACGGGAGCCGGTTGCGGTTGGCGCTGGGGGACGCGCGCGACGGATCTCGACGGGGAACGCCAGCCTCCCCAAGTCGCGCCTGCTCGATCTGGAGGGAGGGAGTGGGGGTGGGGGCGGCTGCGCCTGCTCGATCCAGAGGCAGGGAGGTGGGAAGGAGGGATTACTGCTGGATCTGGCCATGAGATGAGCGGATCTGCGCGGGAGGGTGGAAGGCGAGGGTGGGGCTGGAGGTGGAGGCCGCGCGGAGGCGGGCGAGGACGGGGTGCACGCGGAGGATGGAGGTGGAGGTCGCACGGAGGCGGACGGCGGCGGATCTGAGGGAGGGAGAGGCGAGGCGGCGGCGATGGGGAAAAGGGAGCGGCAGCGGCGATTGGGAGAAGGGGCTAGGGTTTCGTGGGTGGACGAGGATGAGAGGGATACGGGGTGATTCAGGAGAGGGTGAGAGCGACGAGGGGGTGTGTGGGCTGCCGTTGGATCTGGGTGCATCCGACGGTGCTTAATTCATGATCCGCGTGAGCTGATTTTAGACCAATCAGAACGCAGTATCACCTTTGATGATGTTAAGACCATTTAAATTGGTCATAATCGACTGAAAAGAAGATTTTGAATCATGTCTCCTACTTGACGACCTAAGAAATTTATAAAAATAAATAGAAATCAAAAACCTTCGCATTGTGTCACCAAGTGTGACCTACTTTTCAGTAAAAATAACAAACTCTGAATAATGTAGATATCATTAAAAAACTATTTTCCATTTTTTGGTGCTCAAAATGAGTTCTTTTTTGTAAAAGACCTACCAAATATTTGTTCAAATGATATTCTTTATATTCTTTATATTTGTTCAAAATGAGTTTTTTATACTCTGCAAAAGTTTACATCTTGGAAAAGTAAACAGTATCGACAAAGGTATTTTTTATATTCTTTGCACAAAAAATCATTTTCCATTTTTCGAGTGCCCCAAATGAGTTTTTTTGTGAAGGACCTACCAAATAATTGTTGCAAAATTGGATCAAATCATTTTTATAAAATACTAGGCCATATTTAATGCACAAATGACCAAATGGTTGGGTGAAAAAAGTTTTGATCCACCTCTCGGGAAAAAGACAAATTTCCACCGATTCAGTTGGAAGCGGGTCAAATTTGAACTGTAGCTACCTCGTAGTTTGTTCTTTATTTTTTCCAAAAATCATTTCTAGGTACATAAGTATCTATTTAATCAGAGAAACACCAAAAAAATCCAAGATTCAACCACTAGCTAGGAACGGTCAAGCCCGCCGTTTTGACCACATATTGAAACGGGCATAAAAAATTCAAAAAAAATCAAAAAATTGGAAAACCTTCGCATTGTGTCATTATATGTGACCAAGTTTCCAGGAAAAATAATAAACTTGTAATACGGTAATTATTTTAAAAAAGTGTTCTCAGAGATGAGCTATCACGCGTGAAGATTCATGGATTTCAAGCCAAATGATCAATCTTATGGCCACATTCATGGCATAGTTTGTTTAAATGATCTCATATTGTGCACAAGGGTGCATCTTGGAATTACAAACAATGTTGCCTAAGGAAGTTTTTATTTTCTTTGCACGGAAAATTCATTTTTCATTTTCCGAGTGCCCAAAAGGAGATTTTTTTGTGAAGGACCTACCAAATAATTATTGCAAAAATGGACCAAATCATTTTTATAAAATACTAGGCCATATATAATGCACAATTGACCAAATGGTTGGGTGAAAAAAGTTTTGATCCACCTCTGGTGAAAGAGACAAATTACCGTTGATTCAGCTGGAAACGGGTCAAATTTGAACTGTAGGTGCCACATAGTTTGCTCTTTATTTTTTCCAAAAATCATTTATAGGTAAATAAGTATCTATTTAATCATAGAAACATCAAATTTTTTCCAAGATTCAACCACTAGCTAGGAACGGTCAAGCCCGCCGTTTTGACCGCATTTTGAAACGGGCATAAAAAATTCAAAAAAATCACAAAATTGGAAAACCTTCGCATTGTGTCATTATATGTGACCAAGTTTACAGGAAAAATAATAAACTTGTAATACAGTAATAATTTTTAAAAAGTGTTCTCAGAAATGAGCTATCATGCGTGAAGATTCATGGCTTTCAAGCCAAATGATCAATCTTATGGCCACATTCATGGCATAGTTTGTTCAAAATATCTCATATTGTGCACAAAGGTGCATCTTGGAATTCCAAACAATGTTGCCTAAGGAAGTTTTCATTTTCTTTGCACGGAAAATTCATTTTTCATTTTTCGAGTGCCCAAAAGGAGGTTTTTTTGTGAAGGAACTACCAAATAATTGTTGCAAAAATGGACCAAATCAATTTTATAAAATACTAGGCCATATATAATGCACAATTGACAAAATGGTTGGGTGAAAAAAGTTTTGATCCACCTCTGGTGAAAAAGACAAATTGTCGTCGATTCAGGTAGAAACGGGTCAAATTTGAACTGTAGTTGCCTCATAGTTTGCTCTTTATTTTTTCCAAAAATCATTTCTAGGTACATAAGTACCTATTTAATCAGAGAAACATCAAAAGTTTTCCAAGATTCAACCACTAGCTAGGAACGGTCAAGCCCGCCGTTTTGACCACATTTTGAAACGGGCATAAAAAATTCAAAAAAAATCAAGAAATTGGAAAACCTTCGCATTGTGTCATTATATGTGACCAAGTTTCCAGGAAAAATAATAAACTTGTAATACGGTAATTATTTTAAAAAAGTGTTCTCAGAAATGAGCTATCATGCATGAAGACTCATGGATTTCAAGCCAAATGATCAATCTTATGGCCACATTCATGGCATTGTTTGTTTAAATGATCTCATATTGTGCACAAGGGTGCATCTTGGAATTCCAAACAATGTTGCCTAAGGAAGTTTTTATTTTCTTTGCACGAAAAATTCATTTTTCATTTTCTGAGTGCCCAAAAGGAGGTTTTTTTGTGAAGGACCTACCAAATAATTATTGCAAAAATGGACCAAATCACTTTTATAAAATACTAGGCCATATATAATTCACAATTGACCAAATGGTTGGGTGAAAAAAGTTTTGATCCACCTCTGGTGAAAGAGACAAATTACCGTCGATTCAGTTGGAAACGGGTCAAATTTGAACTGTAGGTTCCTCATAGTTTGCTCTTTACTTTTTCCAAAAATCATTTCTAGGTACATAAGTATCTATTTAATCAGAGAAACATCAAAAAATTTCCAAGATTCAACCACTAGCTAGGAACGGTCAAGCCCGCCGTTTTGACCGCATTTTGAAACGGGCATAAAAAATTCAAAAAAAAATCACAAAATTGGAAAACCTTCGCATTGTGTCATTATATGTGACCAAGTTTCCAGGAAAAATAATAAACTTGTAATAGGGTAATTATTTTTAAAAAAGTGTTCTCACAAATGAGCTATCAAGTGTGAAGATTCATGTCTTTCAATCCAAATGATCAATCTTATGGCCACATTCATGGCATAGTTTGTTCAAATGATCTGATATTGTGCACAAGGGTGCATATTGGAATGGAAAACAATGTTGCCTAAGGAAGTTTTTATTTTCTTTGGACGAAAAAACCATTTTCCATTTTCTGAGTGCCTGAAATGAGTTTTTTTGTGAAGGACCTACCATATATTTGTTGCCAAATTGGACCTAATCGATTTTATAAAATACTAGGACATATTTAATGCACAATTGACAAAATGGTTGTGTGTCAAAAATTTTGATCCACCTCTGGTGAAAAAGACAAATTCCCGTCGATTTAGTTGGAAGCAGGTCAAATTTGAACTGCAGCTGCCTCATAGTTTGCTCTTTATTTTTTGCAAAAATCATTTCTAGGTAAATAAGTATCTATTTAATCAGAAATACATGGTTTGATAGTGAGACATCGAGGTTTGGACGGTGGCCGAGGGCCCCAACTCTAGAGCGCGTAAGCTCGCATGCCCGTCGCGTGGTCACCGCGTGACCGTGGCGTTGCCATGTGTTCTGGGTGGCCTAGGCATGTCTAGTGGGTTGGGCACTCCCCAGGTAGGTGCTAGGAAGAAAATCACAATATAAGATTCTCACGAGGAGACCGATCGATGCTCAAACATGAACAAGCCGCCAAGTGTTTGATTTGAGGTACGGGAAATGCACATGGCTAATGGGCGTGAGTTTCGGCTGAGGATGATCAGTTACTAAGAAGACCGTCTTCACAAATTTTCACCTCAAAAGGAGGAGCCTAGGTGGTACTTGCTTTACAAAGTACCACACTGGACATAAATACGAATGTTGAAGCTGGGCTCAAAATAATGAATGGATTGAGCTGGCATTTGGTGGAGGATGGTTATTTGGGCATAGGAAAGCACTGTAGAAAATGGATACCATTTGGACATGCCAAAGTGGTACTTCCTTCACAAAGTGCTGCTCTGAACAGAATAGGAAAATGAATATTTTCGAATTATTTTTGAACTAGGCAAGGAATGTTTTTGACATATTTGATGAAGATATGATCCAAAACATTTATGAGAATTTTTTGGTAATTTTTGGAATAACAGAAATATAGGTTGCTTCACAACCTAGGGCAAAAACTGCCACATGGACATGACACATAGGCAAAACTGATGAGATGGCGCCTAGTCATCACAACCCACCACAATCTACAAGGCTATGGCCATCTATATTGGTCATTAACAACTAGAAATAAGGCAGCGGACTAGCACTGTTTGCTTTGTGACCATTTCATGTAAGGAAATTACGACCTTTCTGACCAAAATGGTCACAATGGTTTAGGGTTTGGAGCCCCCCGAACAGCTTTTGACCAATTGGTCTGAAATGGTCATAGATCTATGACCAATTCTTCCAGGATCACTGACAGAAGGTCACTAATTGACATATTTCTTATAGTGTATGAAGTTTGTCGCTTTTATTATTTTGCCATCACAAGTTCATACAATGCTCAATTTTCTCTTACACTAAATGATCCAACACATTTAGAAGCAATTTTTATTGCCTTATTGCACTGATGACAACTTACTTCAAGGATTGATGTCTACTACACAACTTGTTCTTGTAGACTCATGTTGGGCCTCCATGTCGGCATCAAAACCGGCAGATCTCGGGTAGGGGGGGGCCCAAGCTATGCGTCTAAGGATCAAAGGTAACGATGGACAGTGGGACACAATGTTTACCCAGGTTCGGGCCCTCTTAAAGGGGGTAAAACCCTACGTCCTGCTTGATTGTATTCGATGAGTATAGGGGTTACAAGAGTTGATCTACCTCGAGATCGTAATGGCTAAACCCTAGCTTGTCTAGCCTATGAATATTATGATTGTCTCTACGGACTAACCCCTCCGGTTTATATAGACACCGGAGGGGCATAGGGTTGTACAAAGTCGGTTTACAGGGAAAGAAAATAGAATATCTGGACACCAATCTTGCCATTCACGCATATAGGAGTCCTACCTGAACACGGGGGATGGTCTTCTGCCTTTATCTTCACGGCCCATCAGTCCGGCCCATATCGAATAGACCGGACGCCCAAGGACCCCCTTAGTCCAGGACTCCCTCAGTAGCCCCTGAACTAGTCTTCAATGACGATGCGTTCGGTACGTGGATTGTCTTCAACATTGCAAGGCGGGTTCCTTCTCTTGAATATCGTACGCCAGCTTCCCTTATAAAAGAACTGTGTCCGGCTCTGCATAATCAATACAACCCTTAGCCACAAAGGCAAGATGTTAAAATAGAAATAATGTCTTTTACTGACAACTTTTTTCGGCGAAGCATCACACTTGACTCATCAGCATTTTGAATCATTTTCACACCTCTCATTTCATGTTTCGAGGTCGAGCCTCCATTGGCACGTCTTGTCAAAACAAAGATCTTGCCCGCTTATTACGGGATTCTCATCGATGTGATTTGGGTAACCCAACCGCGCCTTACGCACGATCTCATTGGGAATAGGCGAGGTTTAAGGCTTCAGAGAGGGACGGTTGGCATTTTCACCGCCTATAAGAGGACAAAGATTCCTCCTTTCTTCCCCATGCTTTCCTTTAGCCTATGACTTCCAATCCCCAAGCTCCAGCGCCCAAAAAGCTCCGATCTTTCCACCGCCACCACCTTCCCCAGCCATGATCGGGTCCGGCTCCAAGGGCAAGTGGGAAGCCTCCTCTGTCACTGAAAGGACGTGAAAGATCTCCGGAGCACGGGCTATCTGTCCACGGATATCTCGCACCGGCACCCCGACAAGGACCAGGTCATCCCTACTCCGAGGCCCGGCGAGAGGGTCGTATTCATCCCCCATTTCCTCAGGGGGCTAGGGTTTCCCCTCCACCTCTTTATCCGAGACCTTATGTTCTACTACAGGCTAGATTTCCATGATCTGGCCCCGAATTCCTTCCTCCACATATCGACGTTCATCGTCGTGTGTGAGGCTCTACTCCGCATCCTGCCACACTTAGGCTTATGGCTCAAGGTTTTCAATCTAAAGCCGAAGGTGTTCGATGGACAACACGCGGATTGTGGCGGGGCCATGGTAAGCAAGCTGCCCAACGCCACATGGCCCAAAGGGGCATTCATCGATACCGTCAAGGTGTGGCACCAGGAGTGGTTCTATATCGCCGAACCCCGCCGCGCCAACTGGGTGGCCATACCTGAGTTCAGATACAGACCCCTTACGAGACTCACCTCATGGACCGCCAAGGGCCTTGATTGGGGGTCCCAGACGGAGGAGAAGATGCTTGCTACGTCTTGAGCTTGCATTGGTTTTCCATGAAGAGGAAAGGGTGATGCAGCAATAGTAACGTAAGTATTTCCCTCAGTTTTTGAGAACCAAGGTATAAATCCAGTAGGAGGCTCCTCAAAAGTCCCACGCACCTACACAAACAAACAAAGAACTCGCAACCAACGCAATAAAGGGGTTGTTAATCCCTTCACGGCCACTTGCGAAAGTGAGATCTGATAGAGATAATATAATAAGATAAATATATTTTTGGTATTTTGTAATATAGATGCGAAAAGTAAAGATGCAAATAAAAGTAGATTGAAAGCTTATATGATAAAAGTGTTGGAGAACGTAGTAATTTCAAAAAAATTCCTACACACACGCAAGATCATGGTGATGGCATAGCAACGAGAGGGGAGAGTGTTCGTCCACGTACCCTCGTAGACCGTAAGCAGAAGCGTTATGACAACACGGTTGATGTAGTCGTACGTCTTCACGATCCGACCGATCCAAGCACCGAACGTATGGCACCTTCGAGTTCAGCACACGTTCAGCTCGATGACGATCCCCGGGCTCCGATCCAGCAAAGCTTCGGGGAAGAGTTCCGTCAGCACGATGGCGTGGTGACGATGATGATGTTCTACCGGCGCAGGGCTTCGCCTAAACTCCGCGACAATATGACTGAGGTGGAATATGGTGGAGGGGGGCACCGCACACGGCTAAGGAACGATCTGTAGATCAACTTGTGTGTCTTTGGGGTGCCCCATGCCCCCGTATATAAAGGAGGGAGGGGGGAGGCCGGCCGGCCCTTGTTGGGCGCGGCAGGAGGAGGAGTCCTCCTCCTAGTAGGAGTAGGACTCCTCCTTTCCTACTCCTACTAGGAGGGGAAGGAAGGGGGAGAGGAGGGGAAGGAAAGAGGGGGGCGCCGCCCCCCCTCCTAGCCCAATTCAGACCAGAGGGAGAGGGGGCACGCGGCCCTTCCTGGCCGCCCCTCTCTC
>NC_041385.1:699958067-699994516 GCF_002162155.2 Triticum dicoccoides | reverse complement strand
GTAACCCTCCGGCACTCCGGTTTTCTCCGAAATCACCCGGAACACTTCCGGTGTCCGAATATAGTCGTCCAATATATCAATCTTTATGTCTCGACCATTTCGAGACTCCTCGTCATGTCCGTGATCACATCCGGGACTCCGAGCAAACTTCGGTACATCAAAACTTGTAAACTCATAATAAAACTGTCATTGTAACATTAAGCATGCGGACCCTACGGGTTCGAGAACTATGTAGACATGACCTAGAACTATTCTCGGTCAATAACCAATAGCGGAACCTGGATGCCCATATTGGTTCCTACATATTCTACGAAGATCTTTATCGGTCAAACCGCATAACAACATATGTTGTTCCCTTTGTCATCGGTATGTTACTTGCCCGAGATTTGATCGTCGGTATCCAATACCTAGTTCAATCTCGTTACCGACAAGTCTCTTTACTCGTTCTGTAACACATCATCTTATAACTAACTCATTAGTTACAATGCTTGCAAGGCTTAGGTGATGAGTATTACCGAGAGGGCCCAGAGATACCTCTCCGACAATCGGAGTGACAAAACCTAATCTCGAATTATGCCAACCCAACATGCACCTTCGGAAACACCTGTAGAGCACCTTTATAATCACCCAATTACGTTGTGACGTTTGGTAGCACACAAAGTATTCTTCCGGTAAACGTGAGTTGCACAATCTCATAGTTGCAGGAACTTTGTATAAGTCATGAAGAAAGCAATAGCAACATACTAAACGATCAAGTGCTAGGCTAACAGAATGGGTCATGTCAATCACATCATTCTCCTAATGATGTGATCCCATTAATCAAATGACAACACATGTCTATGGTTAGGAAACATAACCATCTTTGATTAATGAGCTAGTCAAGTAGAGGCATACTAGTGACTTTATGTTTGTCTATGTATTCACACATGTATCATGTTTCCGGTTAATACAATTCTAGCATGAATAATAAACATTTATCATGATATGAGGAAATAAATAATAACTTTATTATTGCCTCTAGGGCATATTTCCTTCAGTGTCCCACTTGCACAAGAGTCAATAATCTAGATTACATAGTAATGATTCTAACACCCATGGAGTCTTGGTGCTGATCATGTTTTGCTCATGAGAGAGGCTTAGTCAACGGGTGAGGGAGTCCTGGATTAGGGGGTGTCCGGATAGCCGGACTACCATCATCAGCCGAACTATCATCGGCCGGACTATCATCATCGACCGGACTCCAAGACTATGAAGATACAAGATTGAAGACTTCGCCCCGTGTCCGGATGGGACTTTCCTTGGCGTGGAAGGCAAGCTTGGCGATACGGATATGTAGATCTCCTACCATTGTAACCGACTCTATGTAACCCTAGCCCTCTCCGGTGTCTATATAAACCGGATGGCTCTAGTCCGTAGGACACAACAACAACAACAACAACCCTTACAATCATACCATAGGCTAGCTTCTAGGGTTTAGCCTCCTTGATCTCGTGGTAGATCCACTCTTGTAAACATCCACAATATCAATATCAATCAAGCAGGACGTAGGGTTTTACCTCCATCAAGAGGGCCCGAACCTGGGTAAAACATCGTGTCCCTTGTCTCCTGTTACCATCCGCCTAGATGCACAGTTCGGGACCCCCTACCCGAGATCCGCCGGTTTTGACACCGACATTGGTGCTTTCATTGAGAGTTCCTCTGTGTCGTCACTGATAGGCTTGATGGCCTCTTCAATCGATAATGACACAGTCCTGGGTGAGACTTTTCTCCCCGGACAGATCTTCGTATTCGGCGGCTTCGCACTGCAGGCCAACTCACTTGGCCATCTGGAGCAGATCGAAAGCCACGCCCCTGGCCGTCAGGTCAGGTTTGGAAGCCTAAACTTCACGGCCGATATCCGCGGGGACTTGATCTTCGATGGATCTGAGCCACAGCCGAGCGTGTCGCGCTGTCACGATGGGCACGACCTAACTCTGTCGCCGGACAGCACCTTGGAGGCCGCACACAAATCCGCTCCGACCCATAGTCCGGAGCCGATCGCTCAGATCGAGGACGGATGGCTGGACACCGCCTCTGGAGCTGCAACTTCTACGGCGATGGAGCCGAACACTTACCTTGTCCCGCATAAAGCTCATGACTCCGAGGTGCCGGACTCCCTGCCGGACTCCGAACCTCCAGCGCCCCTGCCAGTCAAATCCGATTGGGCGCCGATCATGGAATTCACCGCTGCGGACATCTTTCAGCACTCACCCTTCGGCGATATCTTAAATTCGCTAAAGCATCTCTCGCTATCCGGAGAGCCCTGGACGAACTACGGCCAGGATGGTTGGGATGCGGACGACGGAGAAATTCAGGGCCCACCCACCACCCACTTCATAGCCACCATCGATGATCTAACCGACGTACTTGACTACGACTCCGAAGACATCGACGGTATGGACGACGATGCCGGAGACTATCAAGAACCAGTGCCAACAGGACACTAGAAGACCACCTCGTCATATGACATATATATGGTGGACACCCCAAAAGATGGGGACGGCGAAGAAGCAACGGAGGCCGATTCCTTAAAGAAACGGCCCAAGCGTCGACATCAACGGCGCCGCTCTAAATCCCGCCACAGCAAGAATGGAGATTCCGGCACAGGAGATAATAACACCCCGGAAAGTGCCGAAGACAACCCCCTCTAGCACGATCCAGCGCAGGAGGAGGCAGAAGCAAGCCCTCACAAGAGGGCGACAGACGAAGAGGTCGAGGATGATAATTACTTACCTCCCTCCGGAGACGAGGCAAGCCTCGACGACGACGAATTCGTCGTGCCTGAGGATCCCGTCGAACAAGAGCGTTTCAGACGCAGGCTAATGGCCACGACAAACAGCCTAAAGAAAAAGCAGCAACAACTTCAAGCTGATCAAGACCTACTAGCCTACAGATGGACCGAGGTCCTCGCGGACGAAGAGTACGAACTCGAACGCCCCTCCAAAAGTTACCCAAAACGCAAGTTGCTCCCCCGACTAGAGGAGGAAGCGTACAAACCTGCATCACCAGCGCACAATACGGCAGACCGACCACCTCGTGGCCGGGACAGAGAGGCGTGCAAGCCCTCCACCAAAACCATACCCCGGCATCGCTCAAAAAGCATAAAGCCACGGGGGAACGCGCCGGACTTGCGGGATATATTGGAGGACAAGGCAAGACAATCCAGATCTATCTATGGATCACGTGGGCACCCCAAGACCCACGACGAATACCGTCGTGCCGGATACAACTACTCCGGCCGGGACGAACACAGCAGACAACGCTCTCTCGAGCTACGTCGCGATATTGCTCAATACAGAGGAGCCGCACACCCACTATGCTTCACTGACGAAGTAATGGATCATCAAATCCCTGAAGGGTTTAAACCCGTTAATATCGAATCCTACGATGGCACAACAGACCCTGCGGTTTGGATTGAGGATTATCTCCTCCATATACATATGGCCCGCGGCGATGATCTTCACGCCATCAAATATCTCCCGCTCAAGCTTAAAGGACCAGCTCGGCATTGGCTTAACAGCCTGCCCGCAGAGTCAATTGGATGCTGGGAAGACCTGGAAGCCGCATTCCTCGACAACTTCCAGGGCACGTATGTGCGACCACCGGACGCAGATGACCTAAGCCACATAATCCAGCAGCCAGACGAATCGGCCAGGCAATTCTGGACACGGTTCTTAACAAAGAAAAATCAAATCGTCGATTGTCCGGATGCAGAGGCCCTTGCGGCCTTCAAACATAACATCCGCGACGAGTGGCTGGCCCGGCACCTAGGACATGAAAAGCCGAAATCCATGGCAGCCCTCACATCACTCATGACCCGCTTCTGTGCGGGAGAGGATAGCTGGCTAGCTCGCAGCAACAACCTCAGCAAAAACGCTGGCAGTCCGGATATCAAGGACCACAATGGCAGGTTGCGTCGAAACAAAAACAAACGCCGCATTAACGGCGACATCAATGAGGATACGGCAGTCAACGCCGGATTCCGAAGCTCCAAGCCCGGTCAACGGAAGAAGCCATTCAAAAGAACCACTCCGGGCCCGTCCAATTTGGACCGAATACTCGACCGCTCCTGTCAAATACATGGAACCCCCGAAAAGCCAGCTAACCACACAAACAGAGATTGTTGGGTATTCAAGCAGGCAGGCAAATTAATCGCCGAATACAATGACAAGGGGCTACACAGCGATGACGAGGAAGAGACCCGGCCGCCGAACAACAGAGGACCAAAGGGATTCCCCCCTCAAGTTCGGACGGTAAACATGATATACGCAACGCATATACCCAAGAGGGAGCGGAAGCGTGCACTAAGGGACGTATATGCGATGGAGCCAGTCGCCCAAAAATTCAACCCATGGTCCTCTTGACCGATCACTTTCGATCGAAGAGACCATCCGACCAGTATCCGCCATGGCGGATTCGCCGCATTGGTTTAGACCCAATCGTCGATGGATTTCACCTCACGAGAGTCCTGATGGACGGCAGCAGTAGCCTGAACCTGCTTTATCAGGATACAGTGCGCAAGATGGGCATAGACCCTTCAAGGATTAAACCTACAAAGACAACCTTCAAAGGCGTCATACCAGGTGTCGAGGCCAGTTGTACAGGCTCAGTTACACTGGAAGTGGTCTTCGGATCCGCGGATAATTTCCGAAGCGAGGAGTTAATCTTCGACATAGTCCCGTTCCGCAGTGGCTATCACGCTCTGCTCGGACGAACCGCGTTCGCAAAATTCAACGCGGTGCTGCATTATGCATACCTTAAGCTCAAGATGCCAGGCCCTCGTGGAGTCATCACGGTCAATGAAAACACGGAACGCTCCCTCCGCACGGAGGAACATACAGCGGCTCTCGCGGCAGAAGTACAGAGCAACCTTTTAAGGCAATTCTCGAGTCCGGCCGTTAAACGACCGGACACGGCCAAACGCGCCCGGAGCAACATCAACCAAGACCACCTGGCATGTTCCGAGCACGCGTAGCAATGCAGCCTCAACCCCAGCCCTCGCACAATTGTAAGACAAACTCTCCGCGTACATAAATACGCCCTGGAGATACCATGGGCATAGGGGGAGAGGCACAACCACAACAGACCCAGAGTGTGGTTCGACCACACCAGGGGCTCCCAAGTGTGGCTCTTTTTATCTTTTATTTCTCTCTTTTTTATACAGAACTCTGTCCGGCGGAGAACCTGCCGAACTCATGATCCAACAGCCAGGGAGGGACAAAGGCCGCGACGAACACTCAGGTGGTCTCCATTACGAGCATTAAATTTGTTAAATACACCATTCCGCGGCCTACCCCTGGAGGGAGACGCCTTTAATTCATCCAATCCCTTGCTTTCCGCACTATTTGTATCATTCCGCACTCATAGCAGATCTTCTCGAATAAAATGCAGCACTTTTTGCCCATAATTGCATTACCTTATATATATATGTTCATTTATGACATGTTGCATCCGTACATTTTGGTACGACCAAATACACCAGGGGCTTATATTCCCCGCATTACGGTGTGATAAAGTCTGCACACTTTCACAAGTGCGGCACCCCGAACTTATAGCATTATATGAATCGGCTCCGAATCATGTCTTGGGTCAATAGTTGGGTTTGCCCGGCTCCCATGTTTGGCACCTTACGTTTCCATTCTATCGGCTAAGGTAGCACTGGGAGAACCACTGCGATTGCGCCCCGGTTGAGCCGGGTTAACGCCTCAGTGGAGAAAGCTAAAACTGACTGTCATGATAAGGCGAGAGACTGGTCGCTGTTCGAGAGGTCCTTTCGGGTCCTTAAAGACCTACGCCGCTTCGAGCGAAGTTCCGGATAATGTCCGACGAAGGCGTGGATAGCGCCCCTAATTCGGTCTTCCGAATACTAGGGGCTTCGCCGAAATTTAAAATTATAGAATTCTATGGCTAAGTGAGAGTGTTCAAGCACTATAAGTCTGGTTGCCTTGTTCGTTGTGTTGAGCGCCTCCCTAGATGGACCCAAAAATGGGAACAAGAGTGCTCAAGTTTATCCCGAACACCCCAGCACTCGTGGCATGGGGGCTGAAGCCGACGACTTGCCATCTCTCAGATTTAATAAACGGCCGCACAGAAGGTAATATTTTAAATTAACAAGCGTTGCTTAGCGCATATGAATAAAGTTTTCAGCGCACAGGATAACACATTGCGAATTTACTCAATAATTACATCCCTGGGGCACTCATCTGCAATCTTGCGGGCACCCTTCAGGATAGTCTTATAGTACATCTCGGGCGTACGATATTCCTTGCCCGTTGGTGGCGCGTCAGTGATTAGCTTCTCCGCATCCAGCTTGCCCCAATGCACCTTTGCGCGGGCAAGGGCCCGACGAGCACCTTCAATACAGGCGGAGCGCTTGATAATCTCCACCCAGGGGCACGCATCCACCAACCGTCGCACGAGACCGAAGTAGCTCCCAGGCATGGCCTCTCCAGGCCACAGCCGGACTATGAGGCCCTTCATGGCCTGCTCGGCCACCTTATGGAGCTCGACCAGCTGCTTCAGCTGGTCGCTAGGGGGCACCGGATGGCCGGCCTCAGCATACTGAGACCAGAAGACCTTCTCCGTTGAGCTCCCCTCCTTGGCTCGGTAGAATGCGGCAGCATCAGACACGCTGCGAGGCAGATCTGCAAACGCCCCTGGAGAGCTCCGAATTCGGGTAAGTAACACGTAATTTACATTCACATGCTTGCTTTGCATGAAAAATGCCTTACCCGCCGCTATCTTCCTCACCAACTCAATCTCCTGAAGGGACTTATGGGCATCGGCCTTGGCAGTCTTGGCACTTTCGAGAGCCGAGGCAAGCTCGGACTCTCGAGTCTTTGAGTCACGCTCCAAACTCTCATGCTTTTCCATGAGAGCCTGGAGCTCTTGCTGAACCACCGCCACCCGCGCCTCCTGCTTTTCTCGCTCTGCTCGTTCTGCGGCCGCATTGCGTTCGGCCGCAAACACGGCCTCCTTCAGGGTCGCCACCTCATTCGTGGCCCCTGCAGTACCCATGTTATCCTTGTTATTTTTTGTTGCAACCTAAATCTTTTTCTGTAAGGTACAAGTTCAAAGTGGTGTTACTCACCCTCTTTGTCCTGGAGCTGCTTCTTGGCGCGGCCGAGCTCTTGCTCGGACCGCTCGAGCTCCTGCTTCAAAGCACCAACCTCCGCAGTCAGTGCGGCAAAGGTCAGCAGCGCAGCCTGCAACCCATATTGACATAATTTTTTAGCAACCCTGCGTATATCTTCTTTTTTTTCAGATCCTCAGTTCAGCTTTTCTTTCTGAACACCGAACCGAGCATCAGGGGCTACTGTCTATGCGGTATTACATTGCATATTTTTAACTTCTTACCTCAAAGCCTAATAGAAGGCTACTGCAGGCTTCGGTCAGCCCGCTCTTGGCGAGCTGTACCTTTTGAACCACCGCACTCATAATAGTGCGGTGTTCTTCCTCGATGGAAGCGCTCTGGAGCGCCTCCAACAAATTGTCCGGCGCCTCCGGTTGGACGGAAGCTGCCGGCGTCACGGTCTTGCCCTTCGTGCGAAGGGGCCGCCGGCCGGACTCCGGAACCACTGCGGGTTCTGATGTGGAGTCCGGCGCAAAGTCCGGGAGGCTGCCTTGTGGCGCCTCCGGAGCCTCCCCCTGGTGGGATACCCTGATGGGTCCCTTCTTGGGATCCCACCTCGGCGTCCTCGGTGTCGCGAGGGGTGGAGGCGGTCGGGATGGAGTCTACATCCGACGGAGCCAACGACCCGCTCGATGAAGAGGGGAGATCATCATTGGCCGGACTACAGGCAGCATGCGGCATCAGAATGACACTATGTGACGCAGAAAAAGAAATTATAAATCACTCAGGAGTCCGGATACTTACGATCTCGCTGGAGGCCTGGCCCTTGAAGGCCATTCTTCCTCGCCAACGTTGATGTTGGCAGAGCTGTCCGGGGGAATAGTCCTTCCCCTCTTGGACCCTTCGGCCTCCCCTATTGGGGAAGCCTTCCTCTTCCTCTCTCCCTCCTCTGGGAGAGAGTCCTCTTTCTCCTCCTCGTTTTCCGGGGAGGAGTCTGCCCCGGAGTCGTCGGACACCTGAAAACGGGAACTCTTTCGAGCACCCGTGGCCTCCTTCTTGGCCTTCTTCTCCGGCACCACGTGCGGTGCCGGAACCAGCAGCCTCGCTAGACGGGCGTCTACTGGGTTTTCTGGCATAGGAGCCGGGCAGATAATCTGCTCCGCCTTCCTCATCCAGTCCTGTCAAAGGAAAAGGGGAAATTAAAACCCGCATAGAGTCAAACTATGAAAAGCAAGTGTCCCGTAAAGGGGTAGAATCACTTACCTCGTCGGCTTGGCGCTGCGAGCGAAATCCGCGATCTTCAGTCGCGGATGCGGGGGCTTCGGCGCCCTTAAACAGCACCCTCCAGGCGCCTTCGTACGTTGTGTCGAAGAGCCCGCTCAGCACCTGGTGCTATTCCGGATTGAACTCCCACAGATTGAATGCCCGCTCTTGGCATCGGAGAATCCGGCGGACGAGCATGACTTGGACCACGTTAACCAGCCTGAGCTTCTTCACTAGCTTCTGGATACAGGCTTGGAGTCCCGTCACCTCCTCCGAACTACCCCACAGCAAGCCCTTCTCTTTCCAGGAGGTGAGCTGCATGGGGATACCAGATCTGAACTCGGGGGCCGCCGCCCACTTAGGGTCGCGCGGCTCGGTGATATAGAACCACCCCGATTGCCACCCCTTGACGGATTCCACGAAGGACCTTCGAACCAAAGGACATTGGGCATCTTGCCCAACATGGCGCCTCCGCACTCCGCTTGAGTGCCCTTCACTACCTTCAGCTTGACATTGAAGGTCTTGAGCCACAAGCCGAAGTGGGGCTGGATGCAGAGGAAGGCCTCGCACACGACGATAAACGCCGAGATGTTGAGGATGAAGTTCGGCGCCAGATCATGGAAATCCAGGCCGTAGTAGAACATGAGCCCCCGGACAAAGGGGTGAAGTGGAAAACCCAGTCCGCGGAGGAAGTGGGGAAGAAAAACGACCCTCTCATGGGGCCTGGGGGTGGGGATGAGCTGCCCCTCGTCGGGCAGCCGGTGCGCGATGTCGCCGGACAGGTAGCCGGCGCTGCGCAGTCTTTCGATGTGCTCCTCCGTAACGGAGGAGGTCATCCACTTGCCTCCCGCTCCGGACATAACTGGGGAAGGTTGAGACGAGATGTGCGGGCTTGGGCGCTGGAGCTCGAGTGCGCGGAGATGGATAAGCAAAGGAGGAAGAAGGCGTAGGTGAAAAGGTGAATCCTTATCCCTTATATGGGCAGACGAAGTCTACGCGTCCCCCACCGGCCTGGTAAAACTCGCTTATCCCCCAAGCGTCACCATCAATGGCGTGGTTGGGTTACCCACGTCCGTATTGATGAGAATCCCGGATTAAGGGGGAACACGATCTCTTCTTCGACAAGACGTGCCAAGGAAACCGCTTCGCTAAATGCGCTGAGGTGGTAGGGTGAAAAACGATTCAAGTAATGGCTTGGTAGTGGCGTGATGTCATGCCGCAAAAAATGTCAGCAGATTGAACTTGTGTATATATTATTCTCTCTACGGTGGAATGTGGAATTTATTTTGCAGAGCCGGACACTATCCTGGTGTTCACAATCTTCTATTATTCGGAGGAGGAACCCGCCTTGCAATGCCAAGCAATATACGCGCCGGACTTATCGTCATTGAAGCCTGGTTCAGGGGCTACTGAGGGAGTCCTGGATTAGGGGGTGTCCGGATAGCCGGACTACCATCATCAGCCGAACTATCATCGGCCGAACTATCATCATCGACCGGACTCCAAGACTATGAAGATACAAGATTGAAGACTTCGCCCCGTGTCCGAATGGGACTTTCCTTGGCGTGGAAGGCAAGCTTGGCGATACGGATATGTAGATCTCCTACCATTGTAACCGACTCTATGTAACCCTAGCCCTCTCCGGTGTCTATATAAACCGGATGGCTCTAGTCCGTAGGACACAACAACAACAACAACAACAACCCTTACAATCATACCATAGGCTAGCTTCTAGGGTTTAGCCTCCTTGATCTCGTGGTAGATCCACTCTTGTAAACATCCACAATATCAATATTAATCAAGCAGGACGTAGGGTTTTACCTCCATCAAGAGGACCCGAACCTGGGTAAAACATCGTGTCCCTTGTCTCCTGTTACCATCCGCCTAGACGCACAGTTCGGGACCCCCTACCCGAGATCCGCCGGTTTTGACACTGACAATGGGTCTGCAACATTCAGATCCGTATGTATCTTGCAAATCTCTATGTCTCCCACTTGCACTTGGTCCCGAATGGAATTGAAGCGTCTCTTGATGTGCTTGGTCCTCTTGTGAAATCTGGATTCCTTTGCCAAGGCAATTGCACCAGTATTGTCACAGAAGATCTTCATTGGTCCCGATGCACTAGGTATGACACCTAGATCGGAAATGAACTCCTTCATCCAGACTCCTTCATTTGCTGCTTCCGAAGCAGCTATGTACTCCGCTTCACATGTAGATCCCGCTACGACGCTTTGTTTAGAACTGCACCAACTTACAGCTCCACCGTTTAAAAAACACGTATCCGGTTTGCGATTTAGAATCGTCCGGATCAGTGTCAAAGCTTGCATCGACGTAACCGTTTACGACTAGCTCTTTGTCACCTCCATATACAAGAAACATATCCATAGTCCTTTTCAGGTATTTCAGGATATTCTTGACCGCTGTCCAGCGATCCACTCCTGGATTACTTTGGTACCTTCCTGCCAAGCTTATTGCTAAGCATACGTCAGGTCTGGTACACAACATTGCGTACATGATAGAGCCTATGGATGAAGCATAGGGAACATTTTTCATTTTCTCTCTATCTTCTGCTGTGGTCGGGCATTGAGTTTGACTCAACTTCACACCTTGTAGCACAAGCAAGAATCCTTTCTTTGCCTGATCCATTTTGAACTTTTTCAAAATTTTGTCAAGGTATGTGCTTTGGGAAAGTCCTATTAAGCGTCTTGATCTATCTCTATAGATCTTGATGCCCAATATGTAAGCAGCTTCACCGAGGTCTTTCATTGAAAAACTTTTACTCAAGTATCCTTTTATGCTATCCAGAAATTCTATATCATTTCCAATTAATAATATGTCATCTACATATAAAATTAGAAATGCTACAGAGCTCCCACTCACTTTCTTGTAAATACAGGCTTCTCCAAAAGTCTGTATAAAACCATATGCTTTGATCACACTATCAAAGCGTTTATTCCAACTCCAAGATGCTTGCACCAGTCCATAAATGGAACGCTGGAGCTTGCACACTTTGTCAGCACCTTTTGGATCAACAAAACCTTCCGGCTGCATCATATACAACTCTTCTTCTATCAAGAATGCAGTCTTGACATCCATTTGCCAAATTTCATAATCATGAAATGCAGCAATAGCTAACATGATTCGGACGGACTTAAGCATCGCTACGGGTGAGAAAGTCTCATCGTAGTCAACCCCTTGAACTTGTCGAAAACATTTTGCAACAAGTCGAGCTTTATAGACAGTTATATTACCATCAGCGTCAGTCTTCTTCTTAAAGATCCATTTATTCTCAATGGCTTGCCGATCATCGGGCAAGTCCACCAAAGTCCATACTTTGTTTTCATACATGGATCCCATCTCAGATTTCATGGCTTCTAGCCATTTTGTGGAATCCGGGCTCATCATCGCTTCCTCATAGTTTGTAGGTTCATCATGGTCAAGTAACATGACTTCTAGAATAGGATTACCGTACCACTCTGGTGCGGATCTTACTCTGGTAGACCTACGAGGTTCAGTAGAAACTTGATTTGAAGTTTCATGATCATTATCATTAGCTTCCTCACTAATTGGTGTAGTTGTCACAGGAACCGGTTCTCGTGATGAACTACTTTCCAATAAGGGAGTAGATACAGTTATCTCATCAAGTTCTACTTTCCTCCCACTCATTTCTTTCGAGAGAAACTCCTTCTCTAGAAAGGATCCATTCTTAGCAACGAATGTCTTGCCTTCGGATCTGTGATAGAAGGTGTACCCAATAGTCTCTTTTGGGTATCCTAGGAAGACACATTTCTCCAATTTAGGTTCGAGCTTATCTGGTTGAAGTTTCTTCACATAAGCATCGCAGCCCCAAACTTTAAGAAACGACAACTTTGGTTTCTTGCCAAACCACAGTTCATAAGGTGTCGTCTCAACGGATTTTGATGGTGTCCTATTTAACGTGAATGCGGCCGTCTCTAAAGCATAAACCCCAAAATGATAGCGGTAAATCAGTAAGAGACATCATAGATCGCACCATATCTAGTAAAGTACGATTACGACGTTCGGACACACCATTTCGTTGTGGTGTTCCAGGTGGCGTGAGTTGCGAAACTATTCCACATTGTTTCAAGTGTAGGCCAAACTCATAACTCAAATATTCTCCTCCACGATCAGATTGTAGAAACTTTATTTTCTTGTTACGATGATTTTCCACTTCACTCTGAAATTCTTTGAACTTTTCAGATGTTTCAGACTTGTGTTTCATCAAGTAGATATACCCATATCTGCTCAAATCATCTGTGAAGGTGAGAAAATAACGATACCCGCCGCGAGCCTCAACATTCATTGGGCCACAAACATCAGTATGTATGATTTCCAACAAATCAGTTGCTCGCTCCATAGTTCCGGAGAATGGCATTTTAGTCATCTTGCCCATAAGGCACGGTTCGCAAGTACCAAGTGATTCATAATCAAGTGATTCCAAAAGTCCATCAGTATGGAGTTTCTTGATGCGCTTTACACCGATATGACCCAAACGGCAGTGCCACAAATAAGTTGCACTATCATTATTAACTCTGCATCTTTTGGTTTCAACACTATGAATATGTGTATCACTACTATCGAGATTTAATAAAAATAGACCACTCTTCAAGGGTGCATGACCATAAAAGATATTACTCATATAAATAGAACAACCATCATTCTCTGATTTAAATGAATAACCGTCTCGCATCAAACAAGATCCAGATATAATATTCATGCTCAACGCTGGCACCAAATAACAATTATTCAGGTCTAAAACTAATCCCGAAGGTAGATGTAGAGGTAGCGTGCCGACCGCGATCACATCGACTTTGGAACCGTTTCCCACGCGCATCGTCACCTCGTCCTTGGCCAGTGCTCGCTTATTCTGTAGTCCCTGTTTCGAGTTGCGAATATTAGCAACAGAACCAGTATCAAATACCCAGGTGCTACTACGAGCTCTAGTTAGGTACACATCAATAACATGTATATCACATATACCTTTGTTCACTTTGCCATCCTTCTTATCCGCCAAATACTTGGGGCAGTTTCGCTTCCAGTGACCAGTCTGCTTGCAGTAGAAGCACTCAGTTTCAGGCTTAGGTCCAGACTTGGGTTTCTTCTCTTGAGCAGCAACTTGCTTGCTGTTCTTCTTGAAGTTCCCCTTCTTCTTCCCTTTGCCCTTTTTCTTGAAACTAGTGGTCTTGTTGACCATCAACACTTGATGCTCCTTCTTGATTTCTACCTCCGCAGCTTTTAGCATTGCGAAGAGCTTGGGAATAGTCTTGTTCATCCCTTGCATATTATAGTTCATCACAAAGCTCTTGTAGCTTGGTGGCAGTGATTGGAGAATTCTGTCAATGATGCTATCATCCGGAAGATTAACTCCCAGTGGAATCAAGTGATTATTATACCCAGACAGTTTGAGTATATGCTCACTAACAGAACTATTCTCCTCCATCTTGCAGCTGTAGAACTTATTGGAGACTTCATATCTCTCAATCCGGGCATTTGCTTGAAATATTAACTTCAGCTCCTGGAAAATCTCATATGCTCCATGACGTTCAAAACGTCGTTGAAGACCCGATTCTAAGTCGTAAAGCATGGCACACTGAACTATAGAGTAGTCATCAGCTTTGCTCTGCCAGACGTTCTTAACGTCGTCAGTTGCATCAGCAGCAGGCCTGGCACCCAGCGGTGCTTCCAGGATGTAACTTTTCTGTGCAGCAATGAGGATAATCCTCAGGTTACGGACCCAGTCCGTGTAATTGCTACCATCATCTTTCAACTTTGCTTTCTCAAGGAACGCATTAAAATTCAACGGAACAACAACACGAGCCATCTATCTACAAAGAAACATAGACAAGCAAAATACTATCAGGTACTAAGTTCATGATAAATTTAGGTTCAATTAATCATATTACTTAAGAACTCCCACTTAGACAGACATCTCTCTAGTCATCTAAGTGATCATGTGATCCAAATCAACTAAACCATAACCAATCATCACGTGAGATGGAGTAGTTTTCAACGGTGAACATCACTATGTTGATCATATCTACTATATGATTCACGCTCGACCTTTCGGTCTCCGTGTTCCGAGGCCATATCTGCATATGCTAGGCTCGTCAAGTTTAACCTGAGTATTCCGCGTGTGCAAAACTGTCTTGCACCCGTTGTAGATGGACGTAGAGCTTATCACACCCGATCATCACGTGGTGTCTGGGCACGACGAACTTTGGCAACGATGCATACTCAGGGAGAACACTTCTTGATAATTTTAGTGAGAGATCATCTTAAAATGCTACCGTCAATCAAAGCAAGATAAGATGCATAAAGGATAAACATCACATGCAATCAATATAAGTGATATGATATGGCCATCATCATCTTGTGCTTGTGATCTCCATCTTCGAAGCACCGTCATGATCACCATCGTCACCGGCGCGACACCTTGATCTTCATCGTAGCATCGTTGTCGTCTCGCCAACTATTGCTTCTACGACTATCGCTACCGCTTAGTGATAAAGTAAAGCAATTACAGGGCGTTTGCATTTCATACAATAAAGCGACAACCATATGGCTCCTGCCAGTTGCCGATAACTTCGGTTACAAAACATGATCATCTCATACAATAAAATATAGCATCACGTCTTGACCATATCACATCACAACATGCCCTTAAAAAACAAGTTAGACGTCCTCTACTTTGTTGTTGCAAGTTTTACGTGGCTGCTATGGGCTTAGCAAGAACCATTCTTACCTAAGCATCAAAAACCACAACGATAGTTTGTCAAGTTGGTGCTATTTTAACCTTCGCAAGGACCGGGCGTAGCCACACTCGATTCAGCTAAAGTGAGAGAGACAGACACCCGCCGGTCACCTTTAAGCAACGAGTGCTCGTAGCGGTGAAACCAGTCTCGCGTAAGCGTACGCGTAATGTCGGTCCGGGCCGCTTCATCTCACAATACCGCTGAACCAAAGTATGACATGCTGGTAAGCAGTATGACTTATATCACCCTCAACTCACTTGTGTTCTACTCGTGCATATGACATCTACGCATAAAACCAGGCTCGGATGCCACTGTTGGAGAACGTAGTAATTTCAAAAAATTTCCTACGCACACGCAAGATCATGGTGATGGCATAGCAACGAGAGGGGAGAGTGTTCGTCCACATACCCTCGTAGACCGTAAGTGGAAGCGTTATGACAATGCGGTTGATGTAGTCGTACGTCTTCATGATCCGACCGATCCAAGCACCGAACATACGGCACCTCCGAGTTCAGCACACGTTCAGCTCGATGACGATCCCCGGGCTCCGATCCAGCAAAGCTTCGGGGAAGAGTTCCGTCAGCACGACGGCGTGGTGACGATGATGATGTTCTACCGGCGCAGGGCTTCGCCTAAACTCCGCGACGATATGACCGAGGTGGAATATGGTGGAGGGGGGCACCGCACATGGCTAAGGAATGATCTGTAGATCAACTTGTGTGTCTTTGGGGTGCCCCCTGCCCCCGTATATAAAGGAGGGAGGGGGGAGGCCGGCCGACCCTTGTTGGGCGCACCAGGAGGAGGAGTCCTCCTCCTAGTAGGAGTAGGACTCCTCCTTTCCTACTCCTACTAGGAGGAGAAGGAAGGGGGAGAGGAGGGGAAGGAAAGAGGGGGGCGCCGCCCCCCCTCTTAGTCCAATTCGGACCAGAGGGAGATGGGGCCCGCGGCCCTTCCTGGCCGCCCCTCTCTCTTCCCACCAAGGCCCATGTGGCCCATTAACTCTCCGGGGGGGTTCCGGTAACCCTCCGGCACTCCGATTTTCTCCGAAATCACTCAGAACACTTCCGGTGTCCGAATATAGTCGTCCAATATATCAACCTTTATGTATCGACCATTTCGAGACTCCTCATCATGTCCGTGATCACATCCGGGACTCCGAACAAACTTCGGTACATCAAAACTTGTAAATTCATAATAAAACTGTCATTGTAACGTTAAGCGTGCGGACCCTACGGGTTCGAGAACTATGTAGACATGACCTAGAACTATTCTCGGTCAATAAACAATAGCGGAACCTGGATGCCCATATTGGTTCCTACATATTCTACGAAGATCTTTATCGGTCAAACCGCATAACAACATACGTTGTTCCCTTTGTCATCGGTATGTTACTTGCCCAAGATTTGATCGTCGGTATCCAATAACTAGTTCAATCTCGTTACCGGCAAGTCTCTTTACTCGTTCTGTAACACATCATCTTATAACTAACTCATTAGTTACAATGCTTGCAAGGCTTAGGTGATGAGTATTACCGAGAGGGCCCAGAGATACCTCTCCGACAATCGGAGTGACAAAACCTAATCTCGAATTATGCCAACCCAACATGCACCTTCGGAAACACCCGTAGAGCACCTTTATAATCACCCAGTTACGTTGTGACGTTTGGTAGCACACAAAGTGTTCTTCCGGTAAACGTGAGTTGCACAATCTCATAGTTGCAGGAACTTTGTATAAGTCATGAAGAAAGCAATAGCAACATACTAGACGATCAAGTGCTAGGCTAACGGAATGGGTCATGTAAATCACATCATTCTCCTAATGATGTGATCCCATTAATCAAATGACAACACATGTCTATGGTTAGGAAACATAACCATCTTTGATTAATGAGCTAGTCAAGTAGAGGCATACTAGTGAATTTATGTTTGTCTATTTATTCACACATGTATCATGTTTCCGGTTAATACAATTCTAGCATGAATAATAAACATTTATAATGATATGAGGAAATAAATAATAACTTTATTATTGCCTCTAGGGCATATTTTCTTCAAAAAGATAGACCTGGGGGGCATAGGTTTCACTAGTGGCTTCTCTCAAGAAAGCATAAGTATTACGGTGGGTGAACAAATTACTGTCGAGCAATTGATAGAAAAGCGAATAATTATGAGATTATCTAGGCATGATCATGTATATAGGCATCACGTCCGTGACAAGTAGACCGACTCTTGCCTACATCTACTACTATTACTCCACACATCGACCGCTATCCAGCATGCATCTAGAGTATTAAGTTCATAAGAACAGAGTAATGCATTAAGAAAGATGACATGATGTAGAGGGATAAACTCAAGCAATATGATATAAACCCCATCTTTTTATCCTCGATGGCAACAATACAATACGTGCCTTGCAACCCCTGCTGTCACTGGGTAAGGACACCGCAAGATTGAACCCAAAGCTAAGCACTTCTCCCATGGCAAGAAAGATCAATCTAGTAGGCCAAACCAAACTGATAATTCGAAGAGACTCGCAAAGATAACTCAATCATACATAAAAGAATTCAGAGGAGATTCAAATATTTCTCATAGATAAACTTGATCATAAACCCACAATTCATCGGATCTCGACAAACACACCGCAAAAAGAGTTACATCAAATAGATCTCCACAAGAGAGGGGGAGAACATGGTATTGAGATCCAAAAAGAGAGAAGAAGCCATCTAGCTAATAACTATGGACCCGAAGGTCTGTGGTAAACTACTCACAACTCATCGGAGGGGCTATGGTGTTGATGTAGAAGCCCTCCGTGGTCGATTCCCCCTCCGGCGGAGCGCCGGCGAAGGCTCCAAGATGGGATCTCGCGGATACAGAAGGTTACGGCAGTGGAAATTGTTTTTCGTTGGCTCCCTGGATGTTTTCGGGGTACGTGGGTATATATAGGAGGAAGAAGTACGTCGATGGCCGCCCGAGGGGCCCACGAGACAGGGGGCGCGCCCTCCTATCTCGTGGCTGCCTCAGCTGCTTCTTGGCTTGCACTCCAAGTCCTCTAGATCACGTTCGTTCCAAAAATCACACTCCCGAAGGTTTCATTCCGTTTGTAGTCCGTTTGATATTTCTTTTCTTCGAAATACTGAAATAGGCAAAAAAAACAGCAATACGGGCTGGGCTTCCGGTAGTAGGTTAGTCCCAAAAATGATATAAATGTGTAAAATAAAGCCCATAAACATCCAAAAGGGGTAATATAATAGCATGGAACAATCAAAAATTATAGATACGTTGGAGACATATCAAGCATCCCCAAGCTTAATTACTGCTCGTCCTTGAGTAGGTAAATGACAAAAACAGAATTTTTGATGTGGAATGCTACCTAGCATAATTCTCAATGTAATTTTCTTTATTGTGGCATGATTGTTCAGATCCAAATGATTCAAGATAAAAGCTTATAAAACATAAAAAATAATAATGCTTCGAAGCATACTAACAAATAATTAGGTCCTATCAAAATAGCATAGCCAAAGAAAGCTTATCCCTACAAAATCATATAGTTAGGCCATGCTTCATTTTCATTACACAAAATACTCCCATCATGCACAACCCCGGTTTCAGCCAAGCAATTGGTTCATACTTTTTAACGCGCTTCAGCTGTTTCAACTCTTACGCAATACATGAGCGCAAGCCATCGACATAGCACTATGGTGGTGGTTGTGAGGACAAAAAGGGAGAAGATAGTCTCACATCAACTAGGCGTATCAACGGGCTATGGAGATGCCCATCAATAGATATCAATGTGAGTGAGTAGGGCTTGTCATGCAATGGATGCACTAGAGCTATAAATATATGAAAGCTCAACAAAAGAAACTAAGTGGGTGTGCATCCAACTTGCTTGCTCATGAAGATCTAGGGCATTTTGAGGAAGCCCATCATTGGAATATACAAGCCAAGTTCTATAATGAAAAATTCCCACTTAGTATATGAAAGTGACAACATAGGAGACTTCTCTATTATGAAGATTATGGTGCTACTTTGAAGCACAAGTGTGGTAAAGAGGATAGTAGCATTGTCCCTTATATCTTTTTCTCTCATTTTTTTTCTTCTCTTTTTCTTTTCTTTTTTTCTTTCTTCTTTTTTTCTTTCTTTTTTTTCTTTGGCCTTTCTATTTTTGGCCTTTCTTCCCTTTTTTTTAAAGTTCGAAGTCTCATCCCGACTTGTGGAGGAATCATAGTCTTCATCATCCTTTCCTCACTGGGACAATGCTCTAATAATGAAGATCATCACACTTTTATTGATTTATAACTCAAGAATTACGACTCAAAACTAGAACAAGATATGACTCTATATGAATTTCTCTGGCGGTGTACCGGGATATGCAATGAATCAAGAGCGACATGCATGAAAATTATGAAGATATGATGTCAACTACGTGATCATGCAAAGAACAATATGACAATTATGGAGCGTGTCATAATAAACGGAACGGTGGAAAGTTGCATGGCAATATATCTCGGAATGCTATGAAAATGCCATAATAGGTAGGTATGGTGGCTGTTTTGAGGAAGGTAAATAATGGGTGCATGATACCGGCGAAAGTTGCGCGGTATAATAGAGGCTAGCAAAGTGGAAGGGTGAGTGTGCGTATATCCATGGACTCACATTAGTCATAAAGAACTCATATACTTATTGCAAAAGTCTACTTGCCCTTGAAGCAAAGTAATACTACGCATGCTCCTAGGGGAAGGGTTGGTAGGAGTTAACCATCGCGCAATCTCGACCTCCACTCATAAGGAAGGCAATTAAAAGAGCACCTCATGCAATAAATTTGTCACACAACTTTTACCATACGTGCATGCTACGGGACTTGCCAACTTCAACACAAGTATTTATCAATTTCATAATTACCCACTAGCATGACTCTAACATTACCACCTCTATATCTCAAAACAATTATCAAGCATCAAATTGATCCTAGTGTTTTATGCACTTTCTATGATAGTTTTTATTATACCCAACTTAGATGCTCATCATTCTAGGACCAAATTTGTAACCATAGCAAATACCATGCTGTTCTAAAATACTCTCAAAATAATATAAGTGAAGCATGAGAGACTAGAAATTTCTTCAAAATTAAGCCACCGCCGAGCTCTAAAAGATATAAGTGAAGTACTAGAGCAAAAACTATCAAGCTCAAAAGATATAATGAAGCACATAGAGTATTCTAATAAGTTCTAATCAAGTGGGCTTCTCTCAAAAGGTGTGTACATCAAGGATGATTGTGGTAACTAAAAAGCAAATACTAATATCATACACGACGCTCCAAGCAAAACACATATCATGTGGCGAATAAAAATATAGCTCCAAGTAAAGTTACCAATGAACGAAGACGAAAGAGGGGATGCCTTCCGGGGGCATCCCCAAGCTTAGGCTTTTGGCTATTCTTGAATATCTTGGGGTGCCATGGGCATCCCCAAGCTTAGGCTCTTGCCACTCCTTGTTCCATAGTCCATCAAATCTTTACCCAAAACTTGAAAACTTCACAACATAAAACTCAACAGGAAATCTCATAAGCTCCGTTAGTGAAAGAAAACAAAACCACCACATAAGGTACTGTAATAAACTCATTTTTTATTTATTTTGGTGTTAAACCTACTGTATTCCAAGTTCTCTATGGTTCATACCACTTAATACTAGCCATAGATACATCAAAATAAGCAAACAACACACGAAAAACAGAATCTGTCAAAAACAGAACAGTCTGTAGCAATATGTAACTAACGTAAACTTCTGTAACTTTAAAAATCCTACCAAAATAGTAAGTCCTGGGAAATTTGTATATTGATCAGCAGCAAAAAGAATCAACGCAAAATCACGTTTCTGTGATTTAACAAAACTAATTTCGTGCGCGCAAAGTTTCTGTTTTTCAGCAGAATCAAATTAACTATCATCATAGGTTTCCTATAGGTTCTACTTGGCACAAACACTAACTAAAACATAAAAACACATCTAAACAAAAGTTAGATGCAAAATTTATTACTAAACATAAACAAAAACAAAAAACACAAATAAAATTGGGTTGCCTCCCAACTAGCGCTATCGTTTAACGCCCCTAGCTAGGCATAAAAGCGAAGATAGATCTAAGTAGTGCCATCTTTGGCACTCAATTCCTCAATAGAGCACTTATAATCTTTAGGTGTTTCTCCCTTTTTATAAATGATTAAAACTTTAGGCAAAAATTCAAGAAATTTGTTTGTAGCAAAAGGTTCCTTAACAATAGAGAGACAATTGGGATGAACACTTATGGATTTGAGATTCGCGTCTCCCTTACTAGAAGATTCACCCTTATTTTTAGGACCATAAATAAATTTGGCAGTCTTGGTAGGAGGTTTTGGAGTGTTCTTCATGGAAGAAAATGCCGAACCTAAGTTGGTAATGATATCCTCAAGTTTACCGATTCTTGCAGAATCTAGATCTATTTTTTCATGAACTATAGGTTCTTTCTGTTTAAGATTTTTCAAAGTAACTCCAACCCTAGATCCGTATTGGCTAATTTGATTATCAATCTTTTTATCCAAATTTTCAATCAACTCAACAGTGGCAACTTTATTTTCAATAATTTCAAGCCGTTGCATCACATGTTCTAAAGTTAAAATAGTTCCATTAACCAAAAGAGGTGGTGGGCCAAACAAATCTAACATAGCATTATAAGCATCAAACATATGGCTCCTCTCCGGTAATGGTATCAAGAACACATCTATTCCAAGGAGTAATACCTACATAAAAATTGTGAAGAAGTACGGAAGTAGAAAGCTTCCTAGTAGATTTATTTTGAGCATTGCAAATTCTATGCCAAGCATCTTTTAAATTTTCTCCCCCCCCCCCCTTTTGCTTAAAATTGAGAATTTCATGTTCGGGAGTAATAACAAGGATAGGAGAACTAGCCATAACGACAAGGTAGACGATCTAACACACGAGCAAACGGAAAAAGGCAAGCGAAAAAGAGAGGAGAAGAAGATTGGGAAAGAGAGGGCAAATAAAACGGCAAGGGTGAAGTAGGGGAGAGGAAAACGAGAGGCAAATGGCAAATAATGTAAATGCGAGGGAGATGAGTTTGTGATTGGTACTTGGTATGTCTTGACTTGAGCGAAGACCTCCCCGGCAACGGCGCCAGAAATCCTTCTTGCTACGCCTTGAGCTTGCGTTGGTTTTCCTTGAAGAGGAAAGGGTGATGCAGCAATAGTAGGTAAGTATTTCCCTTAGTTTTTGAGAACCAAGGTATCAATCCAGTAGGAGGCTCCTCAAAAGTCCCACGCACCTACACAAACAAACAAAGAACTCGCAACCAACACAATAAAGGGGTTGTCAATCCCTTCACGTCCACTTGCGAAAGTGAGATCTGATAGAGATAATATAATAAGATAAATATATTTTTGGTATTTTATAATATAGATGTGAAAAGTAAAGATGCAAATAAAAGTAGATTGAAAGCTTATATGATAAAGATATACCCGGGGGCCATAGGTTTCACTAGTGGCTTCTCTCAAGAAAGCATAAGTACTGAGGTGGGTGAACAAATTACTGGCGAGCAATTGATAGAAAAGCGAATAATTATGAGATTATCTAGGCATGATCATGTATATAGGCATCACGTCCGTGACAAGTAGACCGACTCCTGCCTGCATCTACTATTACTCCACACATCGACCGCTATCCAGCATGCATCTAGAGTATTAAGTTCATACGAACAGAGTAACGCATTAAGAAAGATGACATGATGTAGAGGGATAAGCTCAAGCAATATGATATAAACCCATCTTTTTATCCTCGATGGCAACAATACAATACATGCCTTGCAACCCCTACTGTCACTTGGTAAGGACACTGCAAGATTGAACCCAAAGCTAAGCACTTCTCCCATGGCAAGAAAGATCAATCTAGTAGGCCAAACCAAACTGATAATTCGAAGAGACTCGCAAAGATAACTCAATCATACATAAAAAAATTCAAAGGAGATTCAAATATTTCTCATAGATAAACTTGATCATAAACCCACAATTCATCGGATCTCGACAAACACACCGCAAAAAGAGTTACATCAAATAGATCCCCACAAGAAAGGGGGAGAACATGGTATTGAGATCCAAAAAGAGAGAAGAAGCCATCTAGATAATAACTATGGACCTGAAGGTCTGTGGTAAACTACTCACAACTCATTGGAGGGGCTATGGTGTTGATGTAGAAGCCCTCCATGATAGATTCCCCCTCTGGCGGAGCGCCGACGAAGGCTCCAAGATGGGATCTCGTGGATACATAAGGTTACGACGGTGGAAATTGTTTTTCGTTGGCTCCCTGGATGTTTTCGGGGTACGTGGGTATATATAGGAGGAAGAAGTACGTCGGTGGCCACGTGAGGGGCCCACGAGACATGGGGGCGCGCCCTGTAGGGGTGGGCGCGCCCTCTTATCTCGTGGCCGCCTCGACTGCTTCTTGGCTTGCACTCCAAGTCCTCTGGGTCACGTTCGTTCCAAAAATCATGCTCCCGAAGGTTTCATTCCGTTTGGACTCCGTTTGATATTCCTTTTCTTCAAAATTCTGAAATAGGCAAAAAACAGCAATACGGGTTGGGCCTCCGGTTAGTAGGTTAGTCCCAAAAATGATATAAATGTGTAAAATAAAGCCCGTAAACATCCAAAAGGGGTAATATAATAGCATGGAACAATCAAAAATTATAGATATGTTGGAGACGTATCAATGCTTCAGAAACGCATCACCAACATGCTGGGTACAAACATCGGCCTCACAAACGTGGTTCAAGTGATGCTCTTCCGTCGTGTCCTTCCCTACCAACGTCGTGCCTCCCCCATGTGGGAGTTCAATCCGGAGGGGCCGCGGACCCTGAAGCACTTCTTCGGCACGACACACGAAGAAATTTGGAAGCTCCTCTTCAAGGCCCAGAAGAGCTGGCCGATGAAAACCAAGGACATCGGGCTCGACATCGAGAATCTGGCCTCAGAGGTAAGCATTAATTTTTTCAAAGACCTATTCGATTTATGTTTTAATCAATAGAGGTTTTATCATCTGCCTTCCGCACGGGGCTGGACAACAAAGGCGGAGCGGATCAACTGTCCGGCACCGCTGCTAGAGAGCCCAACCACACCCCAGCTAACAGAGATGCTGGTCCCGGCGCCTTATCAGGCGCCGGAGAAGAAGGCCAAGAAGAAGGGCAAGGAAGCCAAGGGTGGCCCCCACCGTAGAGGTCCTTCGGACACTATGCCTGGAGAGACCGAAGTCCTTTCCTCCCAAGAGGGAGATAAGGAAGAAGAGTAGGAGGAGGTGGTGGAAAGCGACTCCCCCCACAAGGGGAGGAGGAAGAAGAGGACTGCCTCCGAAGACCCGGAGGGGGAGGTGCCGAAGAGAGGGAAGCTGGCCCTCTTGGACAGCTCAGACTCAGAGTCCGAGCACGTCCCCAAGAGACCTCCCAGGGTGAAGTCCCTGGCCGAATCGTAAGTATAAATAACCTTACTGTTCGTCTTCACCTTACCTGCCTTTGTTATGAAAATTTAGCACTGCACGTTTTTTGTACAATACCATGGCAATTTTTCATGCATTTGCATTTTTCATGTTTTGCACTATGGCAAATCCATTGTATATACCATGGAAAATTTATTGAATGTACCATGGATTTTTTTATGTAGCATGGCATATTTATATTACATATATATAGGTGGATTTTTCTTCTTTTCATGGCATTTTCTCTTTGTTTTATATTTATCGATGAATGTGTAATCTTGAACATGGGAAAAAATGTTACACATAGGTGGATTTAATAATGATTGGCAAACTTACTTTTGTGTCGTTATAGCCATGTTTATGCATTTTTCATTTTTCTGACAACTATTTTTGAAATGGCAATTTTAGAGGCCTGAAAATTTTATGCATTTTTCTCTTATCAAATTTATGTACTCCCTTTGTTGTAAATTAACGACAGTTAATATGGATCGGAAGGAGTAGTTTTCTTACTTTAATATATCAAAAGAAATATATTTTTACTGTTGGCAATCTTTTGGTTAGAAAACAGCTGGCCTAGCCTAGTTAATTTTTTCTGGCATGCTCTCCTGTATTGTTGGGCCAGCTGTCGTCGCGCGGACCCAACCATGGAGCAAACACCTGATGGAATGATCAAGGTTCGCTCGAGACGCAAAGGGAGCAACTAACTAAGGGATACCCCTAGATGGGGATTCCAGTGGGTAGTCTCCCACGCGAGGGAGCACTCCAGCGCCGCCATGTATCGCGCGATGGGTGCTTCCTGCATCGGATGTTTGTTTTTTTTCTCTTGGGTTTCATGTTTTTTTTTCAGTTTATTAGTTCTCTTGTTTTAATTTTTTTTGTCTACCAGGAGCGTGAAGCACAAGTAGTGTTTCGTGTGAAAAGACGGTAATGTTTCCGTGTGAAGCACAATAGTTCTTTCACATGAATCTCATGCGTGCTTCTACGAGAAAGGAATGCACAGTAGTGCTTTGTGTGAAAAGGGAAAGTGGAGCACTGGTGTGCTTCCATGTGAAGCACAACTATGCTTCTCGTTTGAGAAGTACTCCCTCCGTTCCTAAGTATAAGTTTTTGAAGAGATTTTACTATGAACCACATACGGAGCAAAATGAGTGAATCTATACTTTAAGATGCATCTAGATACATTCATATGTGGTCCATAGTGAAATCTCTACAAAGACTTATATTTAGGAACGGAGGGAGTACAAACTATGCTTCCCAAAAGTGAAACACGAGTTACTACATTTAAATGACGGTTTAGTAAATTTTTGGAGCACAAATTCCTCCCAAAAAGTTTCTCGAAACCCATCAATATAGAATCTAGTTTTGAAGATCTCAACGCGAAGAATGAAACAGTGAAAACGGTTCATGATTTGGACGCATGGTTCAAGAGATAAATCATTTTAAATAATCAACTATATAAAATAGTACTAACAAACCCACCTTTCTCGTGCACGTGGGAGAAATCTCACCAAAACTCTCTAACTGCGACAAGACCACCAGAAAAGGTGAGAGTGGCCAAGAGGTATCTCTTAACTAATGATTTCACTTTCTCTCGGAGCTACTCTAGTTGACATTCGCTTATCAGCGGCCCTATAAAATGTTAAGAACTGTCTTAAATTTCTCGTGACAATTGTGGAAGCTCAAAATTCCCCTAAGAGTGAAGATATTCCTCTGGTTTCTAAACAGAGGGGTCATCTTAACTATAGATAACTTGGCACGACCCAACTGACAAGGTAGCAAGACATGTGTCTTTTGCCAACATGACGAGTCCATCAAACACTTACTTTTTGGGTGTAAGTTTACTCGTGTAGTCTGGGCCATAGTTCAAGTAGCTTCAAATCTATATCCCCCACGTAGTGCGCGTAACATGTTCGGCAATTGGTTGGCGGGTATGGATAAACAATTTTCTGCACATCTACTCGTGGGAGCGGCTGCCTTATGTTGGGCATTGTGGCTCATCAGAAATGATGTGATTTTTAACAATAAATGTGTTTCATCTCCTGTGCAGGTTATCCATGCGTGTACGCGATGGCTCCGTACGTGGTCTATCCTGCAGAGGCCGGAGGACAGAGACCTTTTTATGATGGCGTCTACACGGCTGGAGCATACAGCCAGGAAGGTTTTCTCCCAACATGGATGGCGGTGTAATCTCCGGATAGGCGTTGCCCCATCCTAGGCCGGACTGATTTACTTTTGCTGTAAAACGATATTTATTTTTAGGCTTGTTGGACATGTTGGCTGTGTGCATCACGCTATGCAGAGGCCGAACATTCTTCAATATGGTTGTATCACCTCGATATATCAATCGAATGAAATGTTCTTTATCGAGAAAAACATCCGTAATCTTCGGCTGTCCTAACTTGGACGCGAAGGCAAACACAATTGCACTGAGTACTGACGTCCAGGTATGGAACTGAGCTTCAGCTTCTACTAGCTGTGTGACTATCGAGCGCGCATATGAGTGGGGCGGTAGCGTGACCAATCTTGAGTAAATATCCTGCTGAGCTACAAAAGAACGTGGAGGAATCGGAACTTCGGAAGACATCGCAGCACGGAGGGAGGATCTCAACTCAATCCAGCACACACCATGCATGATGCAGGCATGCAGCCCAGCAGTGGATCGGTCCACCATTGCTCCTACTGTCCTACCCTACTGAATGAATGCTAGAGACGGAGCGCTGTGGCTACTTTCCACTTCTTACCAAAATAAGAAGTGTTACCGGCCGGAACATATTATATACTCCCTCCGTTCCAAAATAGATGACCAAATTTTATACTAAATTAGTACAAAGTTAAGTCATCTATTTTGAAACGGAGGGAGTAGCATATACTGCTAATTTCTGATTACATAACCAACTCGATGCATACGCATGAAAGAACAACAATGCATAAATAATCCATCCAGAAAGGAAATGGTGGTTATAATCGATCACATTCCATGCAGCAATTATAAGTTGGTAATGCAGAAGTGCAAACTAAATCCATCAAATGCAGAATGTTTTCATTTTTCTCTTTGCTCCGTTTACGAGTTGTACTGAATTTCAGACTTTGTTTTTCGCTGTCACTTTTTAATAATATGGCCGCATGCATCTTTAGGATGCAAAGGCCGGGGTAATCCTTCTTTAAAAAAAATAGATAAATCAAATGTAGTTTAAAAAAAAAACATCAAATGCACTTACACTGGTATCTTAATTTTTTGAACGAATGGAAACAAGTGTAAATCTTTATGATGAACTGGGTGCTGATTGTCACTGAAGCTATCTGTTTTGACTATCCGCCATCTTTGTCTTGACTGTTTGCATAGAATGTATTACTAATTTATTATTGGAAGTCTTCAAATTTCCTCAAAACTTGCCACTGGTGAAGATGAACTCTGGTTTGTTGGTCAAGATGACGTTGCCTGATGAGTAAGAGAGAAAAACCACTGATAGTTAACACAAGAGCAGGAAGCATAAGAGAAGATAGAATGATGTTAATTATCAACAGCACCAATCTGCCATTACCCAATAACAAGTAGTAGGTGGTACAGTTTAATCGGAGCAATCTTGACATGCAATCTACTCTGCAGCTTTTGCATCCATTTTCCTGCAGATAAGTACAAGGGAAATAAGATCACAATTTAACAACCATTAAATAAAGACGGTAGGGATAAGCATACTCTTTGTATGAAAGAATATCTATGCGTATTTCCTCTAGGTTCTCCAGTTCCTCCGGATCGAACAAGGCATCCTTAGAACAAAGTCATCAGTTAAACAAACAAATTAGTAAAAGACTTTGTGAAGCACAAACAGGAATGTTGTGTAAAGTTTGAAGCGGGTGACATATACCAGATGGCTCAAATCTTCTCCCAGTTTTTCGATCGTGAGAAAACAGTACACGAAGTAAAGAACATACATACCACAATCTACTCCACTTTGTTGTGGCACCTACAAGTTTGTTTAAGTATCATAACAGAAATCCAAATAATTAAGAAGCAACAATGTACTCTCTCCGTCCGAAAATACTTGTCGGAGGAATGAATGTATCTAGATGCATTTTAGTTCTAAATACATTCATTTTTATGCATTTCTTCGACGAGTATTTTCGGACGGAGGGAGTAGAACATAATAATAGATATATTTTTTTCCAAAAGATGAAAAATAGTTCGACTATCAGAAGTTAAACACCATACCTTAGGAAACTCAAGTTCGACTTCATTTATGAACTGCTCTAACTCTTCCCGCTCTTCGAATTTTAAAATATCAACAATGAATCTGGTATACACCAGCAATAAATGGCTAATAAATATAGGGCATTCAGAATAAGGATGACAATTATGTGTTATAGAAAATTCAAACGAGTAAATAAAACATTTATGTGAACGTAAACTAAGGCATATATCAGGGCGCTTTTGACGCCCACTCCATGCAACCTCCAACTACAATTAATGCACAATATACTAAACACCTTGTTGGGCTACCAATATATATAGATAAAAGACATATCTCATTTTAGTATCTTGAGTTGCCTACATGCAAAACCATGCTACAACAAAATATGTAAACATGCTAACATATAGAGTATCATATTTGGAATTATTTTGATGGCTTAGTGAGAGAGAAAATAAAGTGAACAAACCTGTGGATGATTGGTTGTAACCTCTTCGCTTTCACCTTTTTAAGTGAATCCAGTAGCAGCATGCGTGGCCCCTTCTTAGTACCCAAGTACTTGGTCTCGCCAAAATTGCACAACACAAGAAGGCTCCAGTGTCCCCTATATGTAGTCAACAAAGTGAATATTTGGTATCATGCGGATCAAATAAGTGATTCTGCATGATCATAATGTGAGTAACATACCAAATAACAATAGGTACAAATACATATTGTCTTGTGAATATCTTCTTAGCTTTTATCCATTTAAGGATTCTTGATTTATCATCCCAGTCGGTGTACATATTAAACCACAACGGATTAAGGTACGCATAATCATTCTTCTTTTTAATATCCATGCATGACCAAACATCCCTACATAGAGAGTTGTAGTAGTACATTATAAGATTAACATTCCAATCAAAAGAAAATGAAAACTAACAACCTAAGACAAAGACAGAACATACTCCATGCACAACTCAAAAATACGAGTGTCTAGCATCTCTTTATTTGTTTTGTCCTCCTGCTAATGCGGCTTGACCTTTTTTTAGAGGGGTTTTATCTTGAAAGGAGGGTAGTTCATTTTTCAAGCTCCGTCGCGTCTTAACTTCTCTGCCTTTGCTTGTCTGGGAGCACTTGTTTTGGCATTCTACACAAGGAAAAATAGAAATGACATGGAGATAACACTCATGCATGTGCCCGCACGCACACGCGTACACGCTCACACAATGTTAGACCGCGTGAATTAAAAAAAGAACACCCTTGTGTAACTATTTTGTACTGTGTAGTAAAATCATCTTGAAAAGCCACATATGAACGTAAGACTAAAGTAAGATACAACACATAACAGTTGCACAATTAACAACAAGTCATCATGTTTACAATATGTATATGGGAAAGTATATAAAAATTGTAAATCAAGCACTTACAAGATCAATATTTTTCTGTTAAAAGAAACTGGTACAACCCTGGTTCATGACCAGTGAACTAAGTTACTACTGTTTACAATGATATAATAAAGTACTCCCTTCGTAAAGAAATATAAGAGCATTCAGATCACTAAAATAGTGGTATAATGAATCAAGAGGAAGTGATTTGCTTCCTAGATGACAAAATAATTTCCCTTGTGGAAGAAATGCCAGCGTATGATTGTTAAACAGCCTAGAATGTGATCCTCCTGTGCACTAGGAAACATATCCAGTGAAACGGTACAAAAGCTAAAAAATATCATATTCCATAATTAATTAATAATCGGGTAAACTCCTAGATTGTGCTAAAAAAACATATGCAGCCATATTAAACAAATGGTGTATTGTAATTGACATGATGAATTAGGCCATTGAAATTAGATAAGAGATAAGAATTTCCAATGATTAGTAAACCTCCAACTTTAAGTTAAACAACATCAAAAATAGTTTAGCTAAACACAAGTGACGAGTGAGTTGGTAGTCATACTACGTCACATACATAAAATCATAACTATCAAATCTTGTAAAGCTACCGAAACAGGACAAAATTATGAACAGTGATTAGATGTTATAAACGGTGGTAATTGATCGACCACACCACTGATTAGTACTTGAATACTAGCTAAGCAGCCTTTCCATTGCCCTAACCCCTAGATGTGGTGATGCTAGTAGAACTTGGCAAATTTATGTATACAAAGATACATACTACTTATAGGTGAAAAATTTATTAAACAACAACGCCAAGGCTCTCTATGCCCTCGATGGTTAATCTATGCAAGCACCAGATCTCACCACGAAACCGAGTCATGAACATCTAATCACCATTGTTCTAGATATGAAAGACTAATCTGAACTGAATAAACCACTAAAATGGCTCATTGGATCTACTGACCTTTCAATAATCTTATGCATATGTAGGTCTATAATTTTAACCTTGATTCAGAGCGAGATATTAATCGATGTTTTTAATATCTGACCAGACCCTCTAAACATCCATTTCGTATAAAATACATCACCCAAACTAATACCATGATTTCTATCTAACCGGCTAATGATCCTAGGAATTCCTGTCCGTTTCCAAGAAGCAATAGTGTAATCCAAACATGGAGCATGCAGTCGTTTAAAATAACCAATAGAATCCGCCCAGAAATATAATTTGAGGAGCTATTTCGAACCTTCTCCGTTTGCAAGAAGTTAAACAAGGAGCAAACCTAATCTAATCTAATCCGAACAGAAGACGGGAATGAGCAGCGCCATATTGCACCTATCCTACCAACCATCGAACAAAAATACACCACTCTATGCAACACCATCAGAGTCTCAGAGACCAACAGAGAAGATCACGGGGGACGCCCAAGGTCCAACACCACCGTGATGAGCAGATCAAGCGGATGGAAAGAGAAAAGGACCAGGTTGGTCGTCGATCGCGCGCTCACCTTGGTCGCTGCTGTCGTCGCCGTCAAGGTCGATGACGACGTTCTCCTGGTTGCAGGCCTTGAGGCTCTGGCGAGGCATGGCGACTCCCAGGGGTCTGGAATGGAGAATTCGATTTCTAGTGTTTGAATGATTTGGTTCATCGCGGTACAAATAGGCGATGGCGAGTTCAGATCGGGAAAGTGGTAGTGGGATGACGCGTCTTGTATCTGAGCTTTGCTTCTCTGGCCGGGTTGCCTTCTTGTTCCTTTCCTTTTCTGGAGCGAAGATGAAAACGAACCACGGGAAAGCGCGCCTGTTCTTCTTCTTTTCTTTTCTTTTTTGAATCTAGCGCCTGTTCTTTCTTTGAAACACAGTCAAATGGCCGACTAGAGCTGGTACGTGTAGCAAAGGTCTCATTTTTATTTAAAAAAAATGTCTCATTTATCTCAGGGTCTTTTTGTGAGGATTTATCTCGTTATTTCTGATATATTTCATTGAGAAATCTACCTGTCTGTCTGTTTTTCTTTTGCAAGACTGTCTGAATTTCTTTTGACGGTTGAGCATATATCAGGATAGGGACCCCTAAAAGTGCACTTATTTGATATGTTGCTTTTTCTTTTACATAGCTTACCACATATGACATGTGGTAAAGTGCACTTATTTTAAACGACACAACGGACGCCGAGGTCAGCCTACTGGTTCTCCTTTTTTTTATCCGGTTTTTTTTCGGGGTAAAAGGAGATTATTCGGTGTTCATAGAGTTCCTCAACGCATGGGGACTACGGTTAAGACACACTGCCGTGGTTCATTCTACGCGGCTGTAGTTTGCTAGACATTTAAAAAAAAAGGCTTTCATCCTGCTTTATAGATAAAGCAACCGCCAAGCAACAAGGTTCTCAAAGTACAAGATCCAAGTACCAACACGAGAACTTAGTCGGCTAGGGGGCACCAATTGAACAAGAAGCCCACACACGCATTCAAACATAAAAAAGCAGGGACCCTAGTCCGGATCATGCGGAGGCGGTGGCGTCAGGCGTTGTGCAAGGGAGCGAAGTCTAGTAGATATATCGTCGAGGGCTTCACGGCCCGGTTGCTTGCTTAGGACCTTCCATTGTTGCAGGAAATCAAATAGTCTATAAATAGCAATGGATGAGCAAGGCAAAATTAGTTTCTCAATAACTTGCTTACTGTGGATCGTCCAAACTGTCCAAAACATCCCACCGAGAACCAGCCATAACCATCGTCTATCGAAGGGAGAGCAAGCTTGAAGGTCTCTGAAGAAATCCGGGAAATTTGAGTGGCAACACCTGCTCCCATGTAATTCCCAAATACAGCTCCAAACAAATTGGATAGTCACACAGGTGAAGAAAATGAGATTCCGGTCCTCTTGCACCAAGCATAGCGGGCACATGCCATCAGAAGCCAAGAGTCACTAACTGGAATGCCCAAATAAGAGGTAGGAAAGGAACCACGTTTGCGGTTAAGACAATTTGCAAACTTCAGTTTTTCTTCCTCGAAGTACCATAATACTATGATTTCACTTCTATTAAAACTAGGTGGTACCCCGCGCGTTGTGGCAGGAATTTGTTGTGAACTTTGAGTAACGTCCACATAACTAAGACAATATCAATTTAAATCAATAATATGGTAGACTTCATATAGAGGTGATAATAATTAACAATGTGATAGATTTCATATACAATTGATTCAAATTTATTCGTGGTATCAATATGTATTGTATGGTAAAATTATAGCAATTTGTAGCATGAAAGATATTCTTAGTAATATATATTTGATGTTGCTTGTGGATGTCTTGGTAGTCAACAATGTATCCAAAGAATGGATGGTCGCCGGACAATTTGTTAGCGGTGTATTATGGCATGGACTCACATTTTAAAGTAAAAGAATACTTGATCTTTTTGTGTTCTTGAGCGTTGCAATTACATCTTGTATTCCTCCCAAGACTCTGTAATTGAAATGGCAAAAGAAGACGGTTGATCATTGTTTGAAGAATTAGGATGAATCATGCAGAAGATGTGCGTTGTCAACCAGGGTAGATGCACTAAGGTAAAAACTGGAATTAAAATATATAGATTATGTTATAAAAACTTTCTTTTTAGATGAGAAAGGGTGCAACACATTTCTTGATCTTCATTTCCGCACTTAGCTAATGGCTGATGCAAAACAGAATAAAGAATCACAACGAACACTTCATTACCCATGAAGATCTATTGGTAAGAACATCACATCATTAAACATCAGAAATTGCAAATGGTAACCGTGAAAAAGAGAGTAAAAAACTACTGTAGCAAAGTGCTCAATAGAACTGACAAAAAAATTAACAAGTGTGTGGGCTCATAAAACTGAATAAATATGTTGATATTTGCTAGCGCCTGCGTCTGGTCGTAGTTCGCACGAAGCAATGTGCGCTATGCAGGTGCTGCTTGGAGAAGGAAGAATATAAGCAAGTGGGGGGAACTGTGTCTTGAGGTTATATTTGGGTTTACACCGGCTACATTCAAGGACTGGGCAGTAGCCCAGTGGCAAGGTCGTTTGTGGCGCACCTTGCAGAACAAGCCTATAATTAAACCAATCAATCATGATGCATTTGGGCAAACAATCGAGGATATAAATAACTCGGTGTGCTAGTCAAGAAGAAATGCCACATAGAAGCAATTGCAAGGACAATAGTGTGGACTTTACCCCCTGTCTACGACACATGCATGGCTGCATGTCGGCAGCAGTAAAATTGGTTTTACTGGCAAGAGCAATCGTAACTTAGAAACCTACTCCCTTCGTTTCTAAATATATGTTTTTCTAGAGATTTTACTATGAACTACACATGAAGCAAAATGAATAAATCTACACTCTAAAATATGTCTATATACATCTGTATGTAATTTACAGTAAAATTTCTAAAAAGATTTATATTTAGGAACGAATAGGTCTGTAGTACGTAAGCAGTGAGCTCGAAACATCTAATACGTCAGCTATGACCTACCTAAGTCGGTATGTACAACTATATAAAGGGCCAATGCCCATCGGTTTGTAATCAGGTCATTCCAGTTTCAATACAAGGCAAGCAGCCTCAAGTAGTACTCCGTTCGAGTAAATGTGTGTGCGCGCGCGTGTGTTTTATATACTGCACTAGCTGCAGTGCTTCGGTCAATCCTTCGACAAGTATTTTCGAACGAAAGGAGTATAAATCAGTACACCATTAGTAGTTTGGGCTAATAAATAGCTTACAAACTGTGTGATCCCCTATAACTTGTCATGCCATGGAAGTGAGAGGTATAATTAAACAAAAAAAATATGTTTCGAACAAAGATCATATGTACTCCCCCATTCGTAAATATAGCAGCCCTATCCTAGCATGGATCTATGTCTGTTGCTTGGAGATGGACTTGCATAGGTGGAGGTCGTTGTTGGTGTCGTGGTGGCATCGATGGCGGAGGACCTGCCAAGGTTGACACCACAATCTGCTCTGAAGATGGACCAGTGGAAGATGGCGACGACGACACATGTGAGTGCGTCGGACCGGTTTGTACCCGGGACCCAGTATGTGGCTCAGTAGGGCCCTCCGACTTTAGATGTTAGGCTTAGGTGAGAGGTCTGGGTATGTGACCCAGTTTGCACCTCTTCATCTTATGGATAGGAGTAGCGGCAGATGTTGCCGAGATGACGAATTCAGGTATATTGTTGTTCTACTCTGTAAGGTCCTCCAGAATAATCAATAAAATGGCCGCATGCATCTCCCAGATGTAGAGGCCGGGGGGTCGTCCTCCTTTCCTAAAAAAAATCCTAAATATAATGCGCATCAGTTTTTTGAGAATATTCCAAAATGTAGTGCGTAGTTTGAGTCCAGACCAATTTTAGACGAAATTAACCCTGCACCAACCCACCCAACGCATCGCCTCCTTACCTTATTTATTTTCTCTCGTACACATGGGATGGGACAGACCAAGATGATGGGAGGGCACGGTAGCTTTTCTCCAATTTCGTAGTCTATTGACGCAGTGGGCACATGGGTCTGCAACAAGATTGAGGGTTTTCCCGTCCAAATTATAACGCCAGCACATACATTGGTACATGAGCTCCTTTCTATGCACATTACTGACACGAATCCTCTGACGTGGCTAACCCTGCCTTACCCTGCCTTTGGGTCGCTGACAAGTAGGCCTCACGCTTGGTGGGATCCATGTGTCAGTGTCTCAATGGCAGGTTAGCCAACATCAGGAGATCCTCGTCCGCACATTACATTTAGGAATGAAGGGAGTACACATCAGATGCATTGTGTCACTTACAATGATGGTGTTTCGCCTTTTGACTTGCAGATGGCCGTTGAGAAGATCATATGAGTCGGAGAAGGCATAGTACGGTGTGGAGATTAATAGAAAGGGATTCGGTGGAGAAGATGAAGAGGGTGAGAGAAATGAATCGATAGTGCTGAGAAGCCGATGAGATGGATCTGGGAAGATGATAGGGTTGCAGTGCCACAACGCGGTCTTTTTTTTTTCTTCGGGGGAGGGAAGCTGAGTTTTTTTTTTCGGGGGAGGGAAGCTGAGTGTTTGACCGGTCACTCCTCCCGGTTCCATTTAGACCCGGGTATAAAGCCCACCCGAATGTGCAAAGAGCCCTCCCGCCTGGACCAAAAGCAACCAGCTATCAAGCCCACAACGTGGCTCCATCAACCCAAAGTGAGAAAAATACTTCGTACAATAATTTTTGGACCGCGTCCGTCATATCTA
>NC_041385.1:699948200-699957789 GCF_002162155.2 Triticum dicoccoides | reverse complement strand
CCGCCCCCTGCTAAACCTTCTACACCAATTTTGGAGGCGGGGGGTGCCCATTTTCCCCCACGGGCGAGCGGCCGGCGCCGAGGCAATGGATCCGCCCCGGAGCTCGCCGCGCAGCCTCGTAGCAGGTGAATTCGTTTGGCCTGGATGATGGTGAGCCACGGAACTGACAGAGGTGCAACCGTGCTTGCCGGCGCCGATGATTTGGAGCCATGGTGAAGAAGAGGTCTAGCAAATTGCTTCGGTCGGCAGCGGAGAAGAAAGGGGCGGCTGACTTCATTCTAGCCGATGGAATGACTTTCATGGAAGGTAATTTGAAGCCCGTTTGTTGTTTTAATCTTAGGGGCGGTGATATTTTACAAAAAAACTTAGGTGTGGATTTATTTCTTAGATGGATGATTGGAGTTCTTCGTCGTCATCTTCGTTGGATGATTCAGACATGGAGGAGACGATTTTGGACAATGATGTCATCCACCTTGTTGCATCTCATCGACAAATTTAAAGTCGATCCAAAGGGAAAGTGCCGCGGATCGACGGTTGGCCGACTTTGCATTTCGCGCAACCGAGCTCTGGGCCACAACATGCTCATTAAGGACTACATCACCGAGGTACCGACATATCTGGCTCATCTTTTTCGTAGGCGATATCGAATGTGTGGGTCTCCTTTTGTTAGCATAGTCGAATCTTGGGCTTAGTTCATACCAAAAAAATATCGACGGCAACGAGAATGATAGCATATGGCGTTCCGGCTGACTACCCCGATGGGTATCTTTGCATTGGAGAAGATACGACACTCAAATGCGTTCGAATGTTTGCGAAGACATTGATCTGGATTTTTGGTCCGGGGTATTTTCGAGCTCCAAATCAGGAGGACATAAATAAATTGATGGTGATTAATGAAGAAAGAGGATGGCTGGGCATGCTTTGAAGTGTGGATTGCATCATTGGAGGTGGAAGAATTGCCTGGTGGCTTGGCGGGGCAATACAACGGTCACAAACATAAACTAACTATTGTGTCGAAGCAGTGGCTTCACACGACTTGTGAATTTGGCATTGCTACTTTGGTTGTCGGGGTCACTCAATGATATCAATGTGTTGCAGTAATCTCCTCTTTTTGCTCAGCTAGCTAGTGGAAAAGCTCTAGTTTGCAACTATACTGTCAATGGACATGACTATACCATAGGGTACTATCTTGCTGCCAGTATTTATCCTCCATGGTCAACATTTGTGAAGATCATAAGTGACCCGAAAACCAACAAGCGCATTTTTTGCCCAAGCACAAGAAGCATACCGAAAGGATATTGAAAGGGCATTTAGCGTGTTGCAACCTCGGTTTACCATTTTTTGAGGTGTTGCTCGCTTACGGGATAAGAAATCCTTCAGCAATATCATGACTATATGTGTAATTCTACACAAGATGATCATCGAGGATGAGAGGGATTTAAACTAGAATTTCGATATGACAATGTTGGTAGCCCTGTGAAGCCTGCCAGTGACGCATATGAGATCAATGCATTTCTTGAGACCTACCAAAAGATTGAGAACAGTACTTCGTACTACCAGCTCCATGATGATTTTGTTGAATATCAGTGGCAACTCTATGGGAGATAGAGTCCCATTTTATTCTAATAAATTTCATATGTATTTGTGTGTGATTTAAATAATTATTTGCCTTCCCCCCATTTGTTGTGGTATTAACTATTCAAATTTAAACATTTGTTGTAATGAAGACGGTTGTTGTATTGTGATTTGCCTCGGACCATTTATAAGTTTGATTTACATTTTGATTCTATTAAGTTTATATTTGTTGAAAAACATGAATTTGCAAAGTTCCTGAAAATTTGTGGTACCGCGAGGCTTCCGGCACGGATCATATCCTGTAAAATCATGTCGCAAAAAAATTTCGGGACAAGTTTACATGATTTGTTACACCGGAGGCCTCACGGTACCGCATTTGTCTTTTTTTTCTTTTACATGCGGCCGTTGTATCAAATTTGCGGGATGTGATTTTAGCGGATCTGCTAGAGTTGCTCTAAGAGTTTCATCAGAGGTCATGTATGCAAAAGTCGAAGCACTTATATTAAATTTAGTTTTCTTTGGGGTCCTTCTAAAGGATGCGATGTAACCGAAATTGCAAACTCATGTCAGCTCCTAGGTCATTCGGGACCCTTATACAATTATTTCGCAATGGCAACACAACAAGCTCGATGACTAGGATGACATTTTTTCCCCCAAATAAAGTGAAATATTCAAAGAAGAGAAAGAGTGATTCGTAACCATAATTTACCTCAAGACGGAGGAAAGCACACGGTTGCGGAATTCATCCTGGAGTTAAAAACTTAAAATATGGAGCGAAAGGGACCAGCGGCTTATATAACGAGTTCGTTATACAGGCGAGCGCCCGCCCATTCCTGCTCCCTCCCTCGCTCCCTCGCCGTCTCCGCCGGCGAAAATCTCCGCCCGCGACGCGACAAGTGCAAGGCGCTCGACCAGCCGCCGCGTCGCCTCGGATCATCCTCCGGCCACCTCACTGGCAATGAGGTGCCCGCCATATATTCGCCGCGGGCGCCTTCGAGATGCCCCCCGCGCCAGCCGCCCCACCGAATGTACTCCGTGCTCTCGAGAATATACTCCGCGGCGCGCAGCCGTCTCCAGGTACTAATAGACTCGCTCCCGGCCGGCCGCGATGGCAGCAGGGACTCGCATCGCCGCCGCCGCCGCCGGGACGACCGGAGCAGGAGCAGCGGCACCAGCACCCCCATCAGCACGCCCGCGTCCATGTACTCCGCGCTCAGCCCGGTGGACACCCACGCCGTCGCCACCGCCGCGGCGGCCAAGCTCGCGATGGACGCCCCGGCCGCCGGGTCGGCCGCCATGCCCATCTCCCTGTCGCCGCTCCTCCCGCCGCCGCAGATGGTGGTGGTGGCGCTCGACGCCACCCGCGACCACCGCGAGGTGGAGGTCAGGATGTCGCTCAGGGCGCTCGTGGCCCGGGGCGACATACTTCGCGGCGGGGACTCCCTCCTCGTGCTCGGCGTTCTCCACTCCGTCACCAATCCGAGTGAGGGCCGAGCTCCCCCTTTAGGTCTCTATTTCCCGTCGGGTTACGGTCTCTTAGCCATTCTGCTCGACCTAACCCACTCTTGTTTAAATTGCTCTTTCTCGACCCTACATTCATCATTCGTGTGCTGAATTGAACTTCCCAAAAATGCTTCCTAGTTGCGATCGACCTCTGTAGTTGAGTATTGTGTTCATGCTTATACATAGGTGATAGACTGGTAGATTTGGAATGTCAGTGTGTCACATTGAAGTTGATTCTTAATTTCTGTCACCCATGTGCTAATTAGATTATCATTATAGTGGTCAGGTAGAAAATTTTATATGATGTCCTCTTCTTGTTAGAGTGTGTGTTAAGTTTGTTCATGCATGTCTGACAGATGCTTCCATGTATGTGCCGACTGGCTTTCAGTCCTGTTGGTCACTGTTTCACTCGTCATTTGGTAATAGATGTCCCTTGAAGAAGCATCATGGCATTTAGAATCACCAACATTGTAGAGAAGAGTGCCACTATTGAGCTTCATAAATGGTATAATGACAAGGAAAATCAACTTTAAAACAGCAGAATGAAACACATTCTGTGTAATAAATTACTAAAGTCAAGGTTGCATAAACATGTTTGTATGGGTGCAATTAGACTTTCCATTCTTGTTGGATAAGATAGACTGTTCATTCTTGTTTCAAGCGTATTATCTGAGTCAAGAAATTCCAGTAATACAGTGCTCTGTCCATTTTTTTTCTCAATCTGGCATTGAATTGTAGTGAGTGGTGCTATCTCATCCCCCTGATTATTGCTGTTGTTTGGGAATTTGCAGTCACTGTTCACTTTGTAGAGTATTAGCTCCTACTACTTCAAATTTACTGAAAAACTTATATCTGTTGTACTTCTTTTGCGTTATTAGTGGGATACCAAACCAAAGCATCTAGTGATTCTTTTGCCGGGACGAGCTTGCGGTACCTAGGTGATCAGGTTGCGAAGAAAGCTGAATACTACAAAGACAAGCTCCTCCAGGATGTGGAGGAGCTTCGCCAAGTGGGGGTGAGTAACATTTTCCTACACTCATTTTTCTGTCAGGATAAGTAGCTGCTTTACAAGTTGGACTTGCAACATTCTTGAAAACATTGGTTACATTCTGATGTTCATATTTTTTTTATTTCAGATTAGTGTGACCCTCAAAGTATGCCCTGGATCACCAGCGAAGGTTGTCATTATCCATGAAATCAATTCAAGTAAAGCTGCTTGGGTTGTACTAGATAGGTACTTGCATCATTTATTGTTTAATCATTTTTGGCATGCTATATTCCCAACGGAGCATTTGTTTGTTCAGTAGTTAAACTGGTATTGATTTATAATGAATTTATAGGCACTTCAGACGAGATTTCAAGCACTTCGAAAAGCACATAGCCTGTAAAGTTGCAGCATTTCAAGATAACCTGTCAGTGCAGACCTTGAAGTCAATTAGAACAAATCTATCAAGCAAAAGTATGGGGGAGATGAAGGACCTACAAAACTTAGTAGTGTCACTTGATCTAAGTTCCAAAACACTAGATACTGACAAGGTCCGTGTGTCGGTCAGGTCATCGCCTGTAAGTTACTTTGCCTCTCTAACCAATCATGAGATGTACTACACCCCCAGTGTGGTTGGTAGCAGCATCCAAGACTTCACACCGTCAATGAGCGTCGCGTCCATCCCGGTGATCGATGAGACTGAATTCAATGGTATGACATATTTCTTCAATTAAGCACAATCATAAAGTTGCAACTAGCTTATCTATTTTGCCGAAATGTTAAAACGGGACCTAGTAGTGCTTAAAAGGTAGAAAAGGTCTTTCTCATTCTAGTAGCTCATTCATGCAGAATTCAAGAACTTGCTTAAATATTTGTTCAATGTTGACCAAGTAGCTGTAGTTTTACCTTCCAAAACATAATGTTACACAGAACATCTACAATTTCATATTTACTAATACTACGCACGTTCCCCTGATCATTACAGCAAAATCTATTGAAGATAACATGATCGGCCACTACGATTCATCAGAAAGACCAGTTCTATGTGCTGGTTGTGGGCTAAGATCAGTTCTTTACATCAAGGAATCCATGAAATATCCTTTCTCAGAGATCCAATCTGCAACATCTGACTTCTCAAGTGAGAATTTGGTGGGCGAGGGCGGATTTGGGCATGTGTACAAAGGGAAGCTCAAGGATGGCCAGGTCATTGCAGCTAAGTTGCGTAAAGAAGCTAGCTCGCAGGGCTATACCGAGTTCTTCTCTGAAGTGCAAGTGCTCAGCTTTGCCCGGCATCGGAACATTGTCATGTTGCTTGGGTATTGTTGCAAAGAAAGCTACAACATCTTGGTGTACGAGTATATATGCAACAACTCTCTTGAGTGGCATTTATTTGGTACGTGCTTGGTATGCATAAAGTTAATTCATAATTTGAAGATGGTGACAAGCATAACCTTACCTTTGCTCTTTGCTTTTGCCACTTGATGAAATAGACAAGGCAGCTGGCTTACTGGAGTGGCACAAGAGGCATGCTATTGCCCTTGGTATAGCAAAGGGGCTGCGCTTCCTGCATGAAGAGTGTCGTGCCGGTCCAATAATTCACCGGGATTTGCGCCCAAGCAATGTACTGCTGACACATGACTTTGTTCCTATGGTAAGCTAGACCTCACTTCTTACTGGTACATTTGAAGATGCAAATCCTCATGAGTTCTGTTGTGATTACGTTCCGTCTTCCACAGCTTGGGGATTTCGGTCTTGCTAAATGGAAGGCTGTCAATGCATCTATTCATACAAGGGTTCTGGGGCAATCAGGGTGAGCATAAAACTCTAGTTCTTCCAATATTGTAAACTCTGTTCCATTCTATGCTACCCTTTTGCTCCTGTATTTCTGACAATGCCAGGATTTTCTTGTCATGTCCATCAGGTACTTGGCGCCTGAGTATGCTGAATATGGCATAGTTTCTGTCAGAACAGATGTGTATGCCTTTGGGATCGTTCTTTTCCAGCTGATATCGGGTCGCAAGGTGCTCGAGGAACATGAAGGACAGTGCACACACATACTGCAATGGGTATTCTTTTTTGTGGATTTTTTTCCCAACTTGCTTACAGTATACTTGCACCATTCATTTTCGCGTATCTCTGTAAATTTTCAGGCAGAGCCTTTGGTCGAGAGTCTTGCACTGCACGATCTAATCGACGAGCGCATTGCAGATACATACGACACGTATGGGCTGTATCATCTAGCCAGAGCAGCGTATCTCTGTGTCAGGACAAACCCGGAACAGCGGCCTTCAATGGGGGAGGTTGTCCGTCTTATCGAGACAGAGAATGAGCATATCAGGGATTTGTCCCGACAATTCATCCCACATTTCACCAAGTAAGAAAAATGAGATACTACGTAGAGCCCTCCCGGATGAGATACCTGAGGTTGGCTCTAGACGGGAGCCGAACCCAGGTCAGCAAGGATGCGCCACTGCGACCTTACCAGTCACATTTTACGAAGTGAAGAAACAGTCCGAGGAAATTCCTGAATACTGATTTCATCGCTGAAGTTTCTATGATGCTTGAAGAGGGATATCTCCGGTTCTCACCGGTGAAATCGCGACACGCATGTTACTGTCTGCTCCCCTGTTTTCTCCTTTCTCCTCCCCTTCTGTTTTGTTCTTCCACGCATAAAATGGTGTGTACATAGGGAACGAGTAGTTCCCTTATTTTTTTTCTGCCTTATGTTTGTAAATGAAATGCCGTTCTACCCGGGTTACTTTTTTGAGTTCGTGTTCCCTGGCCCTCATCTTTGCTAGCTAGTGTTCTTGTTGTGCATTTGTTGCTGTTGAAGAGTCTTGATCTGCAGGATGCAGGACAAGCCGTCGCGCCGCGACTTTTTTCCGTTGAAATGTTTTCTCAGCCCACTTCTTCTTCGGTACAACCCCCTGAAAACATCAACGGTCCAGATCGTCCTATACCCCTTCGCCTGAAAACTTAAAAAAGGGTAAGATGGTCATTGCCCCTGCCCCTCCCCCAGTCCCGCCCCCGCGACGTACCCGCGCGGCCCATCGACGTATGTATGTGTACGCGTTTTTTTACTGTGGCGACATACGTTCTTTTTACCGCGTAGGTGGTCAAGCGCGTCGGTGGTCAAACCGCGCGTCGCCCGGTGAAAGCGCGTCATGGCGCGTGAACTGCGGCCCGCCGCCCCGTCCCGTCCGTCCCCTCGTCTGCCGCCCCGTCCCGTCCGTCCCCTCGTCTGCCGCCCCGCCGCCCCGTCCCCTCGTCTGCCGCGCCACCGCCCTCGACTGTCGTCGAATTGATAGGCCAACAACCCGTCCGCCCGCTGCCCCGCCGTCTTCCTATAAATCTCACCCCCGTCCGCCCGTCGCCGCAAACACCGCTCCCCGCCCGTCGCCGCAAACACCGCTCCTCTCCCGTCTCCACCTCCCAAAAGGCCGCCGGCGACATGTCGTTCCACCACGGCAGCAGCTCCGGCACCGGCGGCGACGACGGACCCAGCGCGTGGCCGTCGAGCCTGAGCACGCCGGAGACGGAGGAGCTTTACCGGTTCGGGCTCCTCGTGCCGCCGGGTTGCCGTCTTCCGCATGACTGGAAGCTCGACAAGGACGGCTACCCGACGCGCGGGCCCGGCGCCACCGCAGAGGAGAAGCGGACCGGCGGCCGCAACAACATCGTCGGCTGTCACGCGTTCTGGGACGGCAAAGACTACGCCGCCGTCATCGGCGCGTACCGACTGGCGGAGTCCGGCGTCACGCCTGACCTCATCGGCGACCGTCGCCGCCTTCTTGTCCCGCGCCCCCGTCCAGCAGCGCGTGGCCGTCGGGCTCCTCCACCACCTGCGCCGGCGCCCGCCGACCCCCCCGCCCCGCCGGAGGTGGAACTGCCGCCGGAGCAGTTGGTTCTTCGGGAGGACGGCGATCCCGACGATACGCCGGGTTACCTCGTCGCCCTGCGCGCGTCGGCGGCTGCAGCGGCGGCTGCAGAGGCGGCGACGGCTGCAAGGGAGGCCGCCGAGCAGGCGACAGCGATCCAGGCGGCGGCGGCGATTCCGCCAGTGGTCCCGCAGGCGGAGGCGGAGGCGCCGGAGTCGTCGGACGACGACGTCATCGACTGGGAGCGGTTAGCCCAGGTCAGCGACGACGATGACGATGACGGCGGGGGTGACGGCGGTGACGTCGGGGAGGTCATCGATCTGTTGGCTAGCGACGAGGAGGAGTAGTAGTTTTTTTTAAATGTTCTAAGTATGAACTATGTATCATTTAGGTTCGACAAAACTCGTTTGGTTTCGGTACTGTTGAATGGACTATGTAAAATATCTCTATGTTCAATCTAGTTTGTTCGAGTCTTGTTTAAATTTGTCTTCAAAGTTTGCTCAAAAAATTAGCTAAATAATGAATGCTTATTTTGAGAAAAATTGAAAATTTTCCGACCCATGCATAAAAATGTTCACAATATATTTAAAAAATCTGCATCGAATATACATAGCACAGAATAAGGTATGCAATTATCGGAAAATTGTAGAATAAAAAAATCATGAAAACACATAAAATAAAAAATAAAAAGTGTATGTAAATGTTTATAAAGTGTTTTAGAAATGTTCAGATTTTGTTTAAATATGTCCATATAGCAAAGCCGGTGGATGAAAAAATTGAAATTTTGAAATAAAAATATAACAAATAAATTTTTCAAAAAAAAGGTGAGATATTTTAATTCATTAACATTTTCTGAAATATTATTAAATTCATTAAAATTTATGAATCAGAGAATATTTTTAAATTCATTAACATATATGAATGAATACAAGAATTTTTAAATTCATTTACATTTTCCGAAATATTTTTAAATTATTTAAATTTATTAACCAGAGAATATTTATAATTCATTAATATTTATGAATCCGAGAATTTTTGAATTCATTAACATTATCTGAAATAGTTTTAAATTCATTAACATATATGAATGAATACAAGAATTTTTAAATTCATTAACATATATGAATGAATACAAGAATTTTTAAATTCATTGACATTTTCCGAAATATTTTTAAATTATTTAAATTTATGAACCAAAGAATATTTATAATACATTAATATTTATGAATCCGAGAATTTTTGAATTCATTAACATTATCTGAAATAGTTTTAAATTCATTAACATATATGAATTTTCTGGAAAATGGTAGAAAATCCATACGGACTCGAAACGGGACAAATTTTTGCGTGCGTGCCCTGCTAGGGCACAGTAGCACGTGGAAAAAAAGTGGGCATGTTTGGCGGATGCGAAGCGGAGACGTGCGACTGAGGGTCCCCTCCGGCCATACCGAAACCACCCCCTTCCACAGCAAGTACCTGAGCGGTTTGACGGATTGCACCCAACTTCTGCGAGCGCGTGTGGGGCCCCACCCGGGCACCCCACGGCCAAAATGAACGAAATCCGACAACGAACGCACGTTGCGTCACGTCCGGGCAGTATTTTCTGGGTTTTCTGCCCGGAAAATGATAGAAAATCCATACGGACTCG
>NC_041385.1:699919336-699947374 GCF_002162155.2 Triticum dicoccoides | reverse complement strand
GTAGCACGTGGAAAAAAATTGGGCACGTTTGGCGGATGCGAAGCGGAGACGTGCGACCGAGGGTCCCCTCCGGCCGTACTGAAACCACCCCCTTCCACAGCAAGTACCTGAGCGGTTTGACGGATTGCACCCAACTTCTGCGAGCGCGTGTAGAGCCCCACCCGGGCACCCCACGGCCAAAATGAACAAAATCCGACAACGAACGCACGTTGCGTCACGTCCGGGCAGTATTTTCTGGGTTTTCTGCCCGGAAAATGGTAGAAAATCCATACGGACTCGGAACGGGACAAATTTTTGCGTGCGTGCCCTGCTAGGGCACAGTAGCACGTGGAAAAAAAGTGGGCACGTTTGGCTAAGTTGAAAAAAGAGCCTATTTGATTAAGTTAAAAAAATTGGTTAAGATAAAAAAATTTGATACAGTTAAAAAAATGTGCCTACTTTATTTAGTTAAAAAAAATGAGGCCCTGTAAAAAAAACGCCGGCCGTCTCGCTAACTGACGCGCATGCGTGCATGGGGCCGTCCCACTAACAACGACACCGCAATCAGCGCTCGGGCGACGTCGTTAGCCGACGTGCATGCAAATTTTCCTTCTACGCCAGCCCGTCTCGCCGCCGCCGCGATCTGCACGTGCTGCCACCGTACGCCTCCCGTCGCCCCACACTCCAAAACGGCGCCGGTGCGGCCGCGCCGGCCTGCCCTGACCTGACCCGTTGCCTTGTATACGCTGCCGCTGCCTCTCCCACCGTCGCCCCACCGTACAAACGTCGTCGGTGCCCCCGCGCCGGCTTGCGCCCCCTGACACGTCGCCACTATACGCCGCCGGTGCCTCTCCCACCGTCGCCGTTGTGTAAGTTTTTTTTCCAGTTTTTTATACGACGAGGCTCATAGCAGTATGATGGTATGTGACAGAAATCTATTTGATGCAGTATGAATATCAACGGTGTGATTCCATGTTCTGTTCAAAAGTGGGTTAGCCTAGTTGACAAACTGTCACCCAGTCAGAAATTCAGGTTTTATGAAACGGATATGCAGGGCATGTTTAGAATACCATCGATAAAGATGCGTGATTTTTTGCTTCACTTTTTACTCCAAGGTTACAATCCGAGTAGCAAAAAATTCATGGTTGAAGAGAGTTCTGGAAGTACTGCTGGATGTAAAGGTCTTATTTCACTAATGCCTGATGATGTGTACTCCATATTTGGTTGGAAAAACAATGGAGTGGATGTTTTTGGGTTTCTTAGTACTGAATGAGAAAAAGCAACCAAAAAAATACCTGTTAGTTTTGTTAGCAAGAAAAATGGTAAGATCATGATTGATGATCTCATAGAAAAGATTGTGAAGAATAAGAGAACTGATGATGACTTTATTCGGATGACATTTCTAGTTCTCTTAGGAACTATAATTGCACCAGTGTCTCATGAATACGTTCCGAAAAAATACTATGCCTTAGTGCAAAATATTAAGTTGATAAGGAAGTTCAACTGGAATGCATTCACTTCACGATTCTGTTTATCGGAGATTGGTAAGCTTCTGCAGGACGGCCATGTTAGGCAGTGGCCCCAGGGGAACCTCGCCTTTTTGCAAGTACGTTCTATTTATTAATTTCAACACTTTTGTTATAAAATGTCACGGAAGAACATGTAATTTAATTAGTTTATGTGTTTTGCAGTACCTATACTGGGAGAAGGTGTAACCAATCACCGGTCCAAAATATGATCCGTTGGCATTGTTGAGCCCGCTGATGAGGAACTGGACGGAAGATATGGCTGTGAGAAGAGACAAATATGACTATGAATATGGTCGTGGTGTTGGGATGGTAATCCTAGTAATCATGTTTATTTTACATTTATGAAATAAAGTAAAGTGTGCATATGGTTTGTATGTATAATTCTCTTGTTGCACTTGTAGATCGATGACAACATTACAGAGGAGTATAGGCTGAAAAAAATTGCGAAAGAAGAAGCTCAAAAAACCAAGAAAGCTAGTAGCAAAAAATCTAACGTTACTGGAACGAGGAAAGAGGGCAGCACCTCGGAGGCTTCGAGCCAGAAGCCTACTATGGACCGGATTTTGAGTGAGATGAATGAGATTCGGAAGGAAATGCTTCGTTTGCCAGAGTTATGCGCACAGGTAACACTTGAGCACGTCTCTTTAATGTGCATCACTGAATTAAAGAACTAAGATGAAATGTTTTCTTGCAGAGGATGATTGAGAAACTGAACAAAACCGGCGTCTCCTACAAACCCAGTAACCTGGAAGAGGACAAAGAGAATCTGTACCGAGGCATTAATGAGTCTTCAAACGATGGTGGACGTCCGCAAAAAGAGTTTGTATATCAAAAAGATGATTCAGACCGGTTCCGCACACCTTCCAAAATGAATTTGCAAAAGGATGATAACGGCATTGATGTAACTTCTCATGGAAACACACCTTTTTACTGCACACCTGAGTACTGGGGTAGTTTCAAGGGTGATATGGATGATCCTGTCCAAGTACCAGAAGTATCAGATGAAAAAGCTGCCACATCTTTAGAGACGGACGAAATCGCATCGCATGCGTCGGTTGGTTCTCAAGGAGTACAAGAGGAAGTGGAGGAGGTTACTGGCAGGCGCAAGCGCAAAGGATCACAACATGTCAAGTCTCCTTATGTGGTCCCTAAACCGAACAAACGTGCAAAATGTTCTGCCAAAGGAAGTAAGTTTTTTGTGTTTCTAATTGTTATTGCGTAATAATTATTTATGCATTTGCGTTTATAATTATTTGAGTTGTGCGTTACAGAATTGTTCCAAAATGGTGGTGTTAACAAATCTGGTGATGAGTATGATGTGGTGAAAGCGTCCATCAAGTACGTGCGTGCGCATGAGCATTCACAAAAACATGCCAAAACAGAAATTTTCAATAATGGCATGGAAGAAGGTCTCACGGTGCGGAGAGCTTGTCAGATTATTAACCATGAGTGGCTAAGTGGCAACGTAAGTTAATTTCATATATTGTTTTACAATTGATTCAAAAATACCATTGTTTAATGTAACACATTATTTATAGGTAATTAATGGATACTCATCATTTTTGGTCGACAAAGTTAATGATGATCGTTTCATGTTGACAACTTGGAGGATACATTGGTTGCTTCACATTAGACCCGGAAAGAAGACCGCTGGTAACGATTATGAAGCAGAGTCGCATAGTAATGGACCCGTGAACAGATGTGAGGACGAGTATTTCAAAAAATCAAAGGTAAGTTTGATTGTTAACACGGTACATACATACGATAGTATGTGATGATTGTGTTTTATGGTCCTTGTGATGCAGACTTACATTCCTCTAAACAAGCAAAATAATCACTGGATTACTGTCGTCATGCATAGCGGAAAGAGAGAGTTTCAGGTTCTTGACTCGTTGATGACCGGAAAACTTGACAGTGTTACTAGAGAACTCGTTGAGGACCTGGTAAGTTTAACTTTCAAATGTGCATTTGGTAACATTCGTTTTCTTTAGTACACTGAATGACATTCTTTCCACCATGTTTATTAAATCTGTAGAGAAAACAACTAGCAGAAGATATCCAAGAAGCAAATGCAACCGGAATTGTGAAATATCCGGATGTTTCCAATTGGCCTATTCAAACGTATGACATGCCAAAACAACATGATGGGTGAGTTCTTATTTCGACAGAATGTCGGTCTTGTATGTACAGTAGATATTTAATCTTCGTAAATTGTATTCACTAGGAATTCGTGTGGAATATTTCTCCTTCGATGCTTTCAATATTGGGATGGTGACAAATGGACAGACTTATTTTCACAGGTACGCAAGTCATGTTTGGACTACGATGTACAATGAACGTTGTGCTAACACCATTTTTTTCAGACCTCAATTGATGATTCGAGAGAGTTAATGATTGTGCAACTTATCTTTTCGGAAAGAAACAAGCTTGATAAAGTGAAAAACAAAGTTATTCGGATATCAAAGAAGAAAAAATAGATGCGGCACAGAGGAGTTTTGTATGTGATTGGGTGGTACTGGAGGACTTTATTTTCCAAACGCTTTGCGCACTTGCTTATAAATTTTATGTAATAGACTTGCTTCCGAATAGTTATATGTAATAGACTCGGCACTTTTCCAAATATTTTTTATGTCCACATGATATTTTGTTTCATAAATATTATATAATCATTCTTTTTTTGTTTACATGATTTATTTCCAAACCGTTGTTTTTTCAGACTTGTTATTTTCTGTCCACTACAATAAAATTACTATGGTGACAATTGTTATGTTGAGACATCATTGTTGTTGATATAAATATTCAGTATTCATTGTTTATTTTATGAATTCTGCATGTATTTACTACAGTCCCGTCGGCTGTCAAATATATTAAAATAAGAGAAGTACTCTGTGAACTGTTGTTGAAAAAAAAATGAAAAAAAATGCTCGCCCGTCTCCACAGCGTGTCTTAGTAAGCCCGTCGTTATCAAGCCCAACGGGCGACTACCACAGGCGTTTCGGAGCACGCCGTGGAAACTAGGCCCAACAGGGCAGCATCGACGCGGCACATCGATGGGGTAGTAATCACAGGAGTTTAATTTGACGACGGGAGCTGAGTATATAAACTGGTCGTCGTCCTCTTCGGCCGGCGAGGTGGGACTAAACTTGTGTCGGCCGCGGGGCGACGTGGACACAACCACACGCGACGTGGGCCGGCCCAAAAAGGCACTGGACGGCGCGGTCTTCTCGACGGCTCGACGCGCCGTGGGCCGGCCCAAAAAGGCAATTGACGGCGCGGTCTTCTCGACGGCTCGACGCGCCGTGGGCCGGCCCAGTTACCACCGCTGAGACGCCGCGACAGGGAAACTAACTAGTTTAGTCCCACCTCGCCGGCCGAAGGCGACGACAACTAGTTTATATACACAGCTCCCGTCGTCGCATTGAACTCCTCTGATTACTACCCCGTCGATGTGCCGCGTCGATGCTGCCCTGTTGGGCCTAGTTTCCACGGCGTGCTCCGAAACACCTGTGGTAGTCGCCCGTTGGGCTTGATAACGACGGGCTTACTAAGACACGTTGTGGAGATGGGCGGGCATTTTTTTTTCATTTTTTTTCAACAACAGTTCACAGAGTACTTCTCTTATTTTAATATATTTGACAGCTGACGGGACTGTAGTAAATACATGCAGAATTCATAAAATAAACAATGAATACTGAATATTTATATCAACAACAATGATGTCTCAACATAACAATTGTCACCACAGTAATTTTATTGTAATGGACAGAAAATAACAAGTCTGAAAAAACAACGGTCTGTAGGCAATAATCTTGTTTCACACATATAAAATACTCAACACGAACATAAATTTAACAAATGTTTTTCATATAAATGGAAGAGGTAAAACATTCGCATCGTCTTCACTTGAGTCTTCAAGCCCAGTTGCTGTATACAAAAAAATATGAGAATCAATGCACCGTTAATGAAACAACAAAACTGACATAAACAAATAATAGACATACTCTTCATTTTTGCTGCATGTGCTCCTGTTATGACCTGAGCCACTGCATATGCTACATTTTCGTCCAGATTTCTCGTCAAATGCTTTAGGCCTCTCATTTTTTGTCACATCTGGGCCACCCTTACTGTGACCTCTACTGTTCTGCTTAGGTGCGCCCTTGGTGGAAACCTTTACTGGATCACGAACCAGAATATAATCTCGGTTAGGCTCAAATGGATTACTGTTCACGAAGCTTCACTGAATATCATCTTCAAGTCCCTGAATATCCTTATTCACTATAATATCATCCAGAGCTGCCATCAACTTGTCGAATAAGAAAGGATTACTGCATGCGACATGACATGCTTCTGAAGATTTGATGGTCAACTCACTATATCTAGCTCTGTCCTCACCACTCGACCAACCCCACGCAAACAAATCGCTGGTGCGCTTCACGGGCAGTCCAGCTCGTGCTTTTTTTGAGAATCTTCGCAGGACACAACACTTGGGTATCACAGGTAAGTTCAGTGCATTCAAAACATGAATAATATGCTTGTAAGGAAGCCCTTTGCGAGTCATACTTCGGCAACTGCACTTTATAGTTTCTGCCGAGTTACCTGACGTATAGTCCACATTAAATCTGTGATCCTTGTTATTCTTTCATAAAACCACAAATCTCTGACTATCGATCCCTGTCAGTCTATCAATTACCTCAAGCTTCTGTACCTTCTTCATATCTTGTTGCAACATATAAAAGTTTGCCTGCGTGAATGCTTTCGCAGCATACGACTCAATGGCCTGACACTCAGTCACTGTTACTGGAAGAGTCTGTGAGGCCGTGTAGTCATCATAAGCTTCATTCTCACGGAGGCGAACAATACAATTCTCGTAGTGTACAATCATGTCAACGATCGTCATACCATAGTCAAGATGAAGGTGCAGGCTGGAGTTCAGATTCTCACTCCTCTGATTACTGCGCATACCAAGGAAAAACCCACCAGACAAATATGATGCAGCCCAAAGCGTCCTCTTCCTGTACATCCTATGGAGCCATGTTTTCGTTTACTCCGTCTGCCATTTGCGCAGAAACGCGGCCCATCTCTCCTCAAAAACCTTATGTGTAGTGACATAGTGCAATAATGCCCTAAACTCCTTCAATGACTTGTGGTTGAGGTGTTTCTGCATATTCTTCTCAATATGCCATGAACATAGACGATGCCACACGTCAGAAAGCACCTTCCTAATAGCCCTTATCATCGCTGCATCTCCATCTATAATTACAGATTTGGGCCTCTTCTGACAGTTAGCTTTCAAGAACGTGTTAAGCAACCAAACATATGTAGCCTCAGTCTCGTCTGAAACAATGGCGCAGGCGAATACCGTAGTGCAACGGTGGTTGTTCAGACCCACAAAAGGGATGAACGGCATTCCATACATGTTCATCTTGTATGTGCCATCGAACACAACAACATCACCATAGTCTAGATAATCCCGACGTGACTGCGAATCACACTAGAAGAGGTTTTGGAGCCTGCCTTCAGCGTCAACCGTGTGCTCAAAGAAGAAGTCTGGATCTCTGTCCTTTCTGGTCAACATGATTCCTACGGCAGTATCAGCATCACCTTGTGCAAGCAATTTCATCTTCTCCCTATAGCACATGTTATACAGCTTTGTCCTCTGAAATGGTGACTTTGCATACGACCCATACGTGCTAACGATGTTGTCAAAAATGATATGTTTTCTTATCCCAGCTCCAGCCATAGCTAAGATCTCAACTCTCTCAAATGCTTTGATCTGATTATGAGATCGGAGGAAAGGGACTTCATCCGGTCGTGCAAGAGTGTGGCTGTGATCATCGGAGAAACTGCTGACATACCAAAGATTGAGCTTTTTATCAAGCTTAACTGTCAAATGGGCTTCGCATAAGAATCGACTCTCCGGTCTAAGCCTGCGGGTCCGGCCTTCCATGATACAGAACTTGGCCTGTCGTTTTCCTGCGGCAGAACAGAGATACCTCCTCAAGCGCGGAGTCCTTGCGCGATCCTTCGAAAATTTTAGCAAGTCCTTCCTGATGCTGAACCCACGTTCTCTCGCGTGCTTGTTGTAGAACGTGTACACCTCGTCTAATGACCTGAATGTCTTTACCATCACTGCCCAATGCCTATCAAGTGACTCTTGCTGATATTCATCATAGCACATGTCAAGGTCAAACTGATCATCATTGCTGTGCTCATCATTCCCGCTAGGACCATCAACACCTCCCTGCAAAATATGACATATAACCTTGCATGTCAATCTGTTCTTGTATTCTTACTAACCATAAATAATGTAAAGAACTTACTTGGCTACCGCTCACACTACGAGATGCATCGACCTCGCTCTCGGCATTGTCATCATCTATATTATTACGCTCATTGTCACCATTAGCATTTATCTGTGCACATGTAAAGTAACATAAGTGGTCATACAATTTTAATGTCAATCATTTCTCTACAATTTTTTCAACATACCTGGCTAACACTATCTGCATAAAATTGTTCATCTATATCATATTCCTCATCGTCAGCATTGCCATGTAGCTGTACAAATTTAAAAGGACATGTTAGTGTCAAATAACTAGTTTGTATTCAATATGTTTTGGTCAACGTTGAAGGCACTTACATTACCACTGTACGATTCATCCTGACTCATATAGTTGTCTCCGGGAGGTTGGTTCGCATTCAATGACGAGGATCCATTATCGCTACCGGAATCATCACTGGCGTATCCGGTTACTTGCTCCATCTATGCACATACAAATAAGGTGTGAGATCAATACCAACATTCCACAAAACATCATCGCGAATACAGTAAATTTGTCAACAGTGACATGACTATGTGGCATGCATACAAATTTGAACATACAAAATCATTATGAGGTCATTAAGAGGTCACTACTCTCCTCTCTTATTTACCTAAGTAGGGAATCATTTTGCATAAAAAAATGCACAAAAATGCAATGGACAAATCAAAATCATCAAAAAAAAGAACAAAAGGAGCCATCCTAACCTACTGTGCGCCGTCGAGGGGTCCTCGCCTGGGGTCGACGCCGATGCGTTGCTGCCACCCACGTCGTGGAGGGCGCGTACCAGGACAGAACGGCGAGCGAGCGTTGGGCGTTTCACCGGCGACACGGCGTGTGGTGACTACGGATGCCGTCGGTGCTCGCGACTAGACGGGCACGTCAGGGTCGACGTCGTGACGGCGGTGGACCACGGCGGCGTTGATGCCGCTAGGGTTTCCTAGGCGGGGATGGGGTGTCGGTTTCATGGCGCGTGGGTGACCTACGGACGCCGCCCGACGTCGTGACGGCGGTGGACCACGGCGGCGTTGATGCCTCTAGGGTTTCGTACGGGGAGATGGGGTGTCGGGGTGGGGCGTACTTTTTTTTTCCTTTCCCGATCGCACTACCGAACCGCACGCGTACGACGCGGGAGTACGGGGCGCGACGTACACGGGCGGCCGGCCCTACGACGGACGGCGGGTACAGTGTACGTAATTTAGTATGGACAATACTACCCCTTATACGTTTATTGGGGGGGGGTGGTGCCGAAGTCCTTCTCTTCTCAGCCTGGGTCACAGAAAGAGGGACGAAGAAAATCTGTTCCAGTATCTACTGACTCCACCGAATTGAAGCTGCCATGTGCAGCTTAGGCGCCTGTTTTCGTTTACTTTCGCCATCAGCTTTGCCCTTTCAGGCGAAAGTGATTGGTGCTACTCAGAAAAGACGTGGACAGACGAGCAGAAAATTCGTCTGGATATGATGAGCCGTTGAATGAATGCTACTGCATGCTGGTTAGATCCGAGTTTCTGCCAGAATTGTGTTGCTTGATGGGGCACGGATGAAATTCTTGATGAAATAGAAATGAAACGAATCACGCTCAAAAGCAATGAATAGGCAATGTGGGTTGCTGTCCGCCGTCCCTTTCCGGGCCCTGCAAGTTGGCAAGAAAAGGGAGCCATAATTCTGTTGAAGGTTCTAGACCATCAATAGGCGGCCGAACTGCTCCCATGGTCTTGGGTTGGAACGAATGAGATGCCATGGCGACCGGGTGCCTGTCCTCAGGACTCTGGAGGCAGTTCCAGAAAATGAAGGAAATCATATCACTTTTACGCAGTGGCGGAGCTTGGCCCAGAAAAATGGGCGGGCCGGCTGTAGAAAAGAACTATTGGGATAGTGTTTCATGGCCCAAAAGTAAGTATAGACTACAGAAAAATCGCATGGGCTGGGCGGGCCACGGCCCATTCGGCCTTGCTGTAGCTCCGCCACTGCTTTTACGAGTACCTGAGAACCTGCAAAGCTTATTGTGCGCGAGTGCATTACTGCATTTTTACAATGAAAAGGTGCGCGTGTTTACAATGAAAGTGAAGGTATATGTACTACGTAGATCTCCTTTTGCCGTTTCCACTAGGACAACTGAAAGAGCGATCCCCAGGATATTGTTTCCTAGTATGATCGAACCATTCGAGCAGAGCTGGAGTAGCAGGCTGTGTGAAGCTTTTCTCAGATTTTTTTTTTTTTGATAAAAGAGAGCATTCTCTCCGATTTCCATTAAAAGAAATCACCAAGTCTTACTACAAAGTAGAAAGAAAGAAACTACCAAGCATGACACTCCACTCCCCTACGAAATACTTTTTGCCAAATTGAGGAAGAAGGAGAAGCCATCCCTCACCCTCCCCGGAACCCTCAAGGCAAGAAAAGAAACCTACGGGAGTGGTCCGAGGCCTGAATTCATGAGAATCCAGCCCCCAGAACGTTACAACTCTGTTCTAAGAACAGAGTCTACATCAGCATTACAGTCTTAACATAGGTTTTTTACAAGACCACACACTTGTCTTTTTAAACCAGCAAAATGAAGCAAGCCAGAATGAAATGACAGAAACAGAAATTCTCTTTTCGCAGCCACGAGATCCTCCAGTAATCATCCTTCAATCCTCCCGGTCTTCAGACGCCACCCATGAGCTGCTTTGAATATTTCTTCTGCCACCTCACTTACTTGCTTCACTCCAGCCTCCATCAACTTATTTCTTGCGGGATTTGTCTGCAAAATATTTCAATCATTTAAGTTTTTAAGAAACAGAGTAACAGGAACACATGGGTCATTCACCCTATTATTGTCAAAGATTACACTGTTTCTAAGTTTCCAAGTAGTCCTGCAAATCGCTGAAACTCCTATCATGACCAGGCTTTTTTCATCTTACCTTTACCCATGTTTTCATAACAGCATCTAAGGTTTCTGGTATATCTCTCAAATTGAAAGCACATTTTAAAATGTTCCACAACAATCTAGCAACTGAACAGGACAGAAAAAGGTGGTTTATATTCTCTTTTCGTCCACAAAAAGGACATTTATCATCTCCTTTCCACCCCCTACGAATCAGATTATCTTTTGTGAGAATACTTTTCCTAAGCGCCAACCACATGAATACCTTAATCCTAGGTGGCATTTTAATCTTCCACATGTACATATGTGGATACTTGACACCATTTTCATCAGGTGTCTGTAAAAGGACTTGATAGTATAAACTCCTTTTTTATTCAGACACCATTTTATTTCGTCTTTATCCTCATTCAACGTCACTAATCTACAAGCTTCTTTAATATGCCCCCAGAGCTCTCTAGCATCCCCTAGCAAAGTTCTTCTAAATTGGACATTATCTATTCCATTGTCAAAAACTTCTTTAACTGTTTTTTTTATCAAAGCAAAGATCATACAGTCTAGGAAAATTCTTGTTTAACGGAGCATTGCCAATCCACCAATCTTCCCAAAAGCGAGTTCTTTCTCCATTTCCAATTTTAAATTTGCACAAAGAAACAAAATGGTCTCTGTGTTTTAATATATCCCTCCAAAACTGGGAGTCCCCCTGTTTGGCTTGAGCATTGCCCAAATTTCTATTCTTAACATATTTTTCCAAAACGATGTTTTGCCATAACCCCTCAGTTGTGTACAATTTCCACCACCATTTACAAAGCAATGCTTTGTTCATACATGCAAGATTTTGGATCCCCAGGCCCCCCATGTCTTTTGGCCTACACATCTCGGACCATTTCACCAAATGATATTTTCTCTTCTGATCACTTCTTGCCATAAAAGTCTGGCTCTGAAAAATCCATACGTTTTTCAACCCCCACTTGAAGCCCATAAAAGGGCATCATGAAATAAGGTATGCCTGTGAGGGTTGACTGAATCAAAGTAACCCTCCCTGCACTGGCTAGTAATCTACCTTGCCAAGTTTCATATTTTTTTCTCCATCTTAGTCTCTGGAGGTTTCCAATGTTTGCTACTAATTCTATTCTTATCAATGGGTAGCCCTAAGTACTTCATGGGTAAGGTACCCACTGGGCACGTGAAGATTCTGGCATATTCATCTTTCCTATCAACTGCCTCACCAAAAAGAAAAAGTTCACTTTTATGGAAATTAATCTTCAACCCAGACATTTGTTCAAACAGACATAAGATATATTTCAAATTGTGTGCACTTTCTATATCATCTTGTAGTAAAAATATGGTGTCATCTGCATATTGTAACATATTAACCCCATTTGGTGTATATTCATTTAAGACCCCCTTGACAAACCCATTTTCTCTGGCTTTATTTAACATAATTGCCAGAGCATTAGCAGTCAGATCAAAGTTTAGAGGGGATAAAGAATCCCCCTGTCTCAGGCCCTTATGAGAACTAAAATATTTTCCTAGATTTTCATTGATTTTGACACAAACTTTTCCCCCTCTAACCGTTTCCATGACCTAGTCAATCCATTTATCTGGAAATCCTTTCAATTTGAGCATTTGGAAGAGGAAGGACCATTTGATTTTATCATAGGCCTTTTCAAAATCAATTTTCAGAAGCATAGCACTTTGTTTTTTCTTTTTGATGCTATTCAAGGCCTCATGAAGGATCAAAACCCCCTCCATAATATACCTGCCTTTAACAAATGCAGTTTGGACAGGGGAGATGACATCAGCAGCTACCAAATTTAGCATGTTCATTAATACCTTTGTGATAATTTTAAAGCAGACATTCAGTAAGCAGATTGGTCTGAACTTCTGAATTTGATTAGCATCAGTCCCTTTTGGGACTAGGGTTATAATCCCATAGTTTAGTCTGCTAATATCAATTTTCCTATTGGCAAAGTCATCTAACATAGCTTTCAGATCAAATTTCACCAGCTCCCAATAATGTTGGTAGAATTCAGTAGTGAAGCCATCTGGCCCAGGAGATTTATTGTGTGCCATTTTGAAGACAACTTTCTTAATTTCTTCCAAAGAAAATTCCTCCACTAGAATATTTTCATATTCCCTTGGGATCCTGATAGGATTATTAATAGTCAGAGAAACAGAAGAATTATCTGGTGGGCCAAATAAATTTTTGTAGAAAGTAGTGATATAATCTATCAAGTTTTTATCCCCTTCTATAATCCCCTCAGCTTGCTCTAACCTGGTGAATTTATTCCTCCTAAGCCTCCCATTTGCCTTGGCATGAAAGAATTTAGTATTACTGTCCCCCTCTAGTATCTCATCAATTTTGGCTCTCTGTTTCCATTTAGCCTCTTCTTGTTTAAGCAGTTTGTCAAGCTGGGCTCTTAAGGCAATATGCTCTTTTCTGTCAAGCTGGGCTCTTAATTCAAAATACCATGCATTCATATTTCTGTTCCACCCTTTAAGTTTAGGTCTTAAAACTCTGAATTTTCCCAACAGTCTATCTATGTTGTCCCCCTTAATGGTGGGATCATTCCAGACATTCTGCACAATTTCGTCAATCCCTTCTCTCAAAAACCATGCATTTTCAAATCTGAAAATTGGCTCAGTTTTTTTAAAGTCTCCAGAGTCCAAATATAGAGGAGTGTGGTCTAACTTCTCCCTAGTTAATGTTGTTACTTGGGTTAAGGGGTATGTCTCTTCCCATTCAGTGCTACAAAGGATCCTATCTAGTTTCTCAAAAGTAGGGTTGTGCATATTGTTGCCCCAAGTGAATTGTCTCCCATTCATATCAAGCTCTCTTACTCCAGCCTGTTCCAGGATAGCATTGAGAAGAAAACTCCAATGCCTAGGAGAACCTGGCTTATTTTTCTCACTAGCCTTTCTAATAATATTGAAGTCCCCTCCAATCAAAATTGGATTAACAGAGTTTTGAAATACTCTGGATAGCTCAGCCAGGAATAAAGCTTTCCTATCTGGTTGTGCATCTCCATAGATCACTACTAAATCCCAAATGAAGCTGTTTTTAATATCTTGGACTGTCATTTTAATGTGATAATCCCCCTCGTCTTGGGAGATCACATCTAAAGTGGTATAATTCACCCCCAACAGAAGGCCACCATATTTCCCCCTAGCTGGGGTGAAATGCCAGTGAAAATCCCTCCCTGCACAAATTTGCTGTAAATCATTCCTAGAGAATTGTTGCCTCATGGTCTCCTGCAGACCCAAGAAGTCAACTCTCATATCCATGATCATCTCCCTCAAGAATCTTTTCTTGATATCTCCCCCAAATCCTCTCATATTCCAAAAAATACCCCTCATCTTTTTTTTCTTTTTCTTCCTATCAGAAGATTCTAGGTTTTTGACAACAGAGGCAATTTTAACTCCAGAACCTCTGGTAGTTTTACATCTTTTCTTCTCCTTTTTTGATGAGAAAATCTCTTTAATTAGTTCCCAATCTTCATTCTCTTCCTCTTCTTTTTCATCATCCTCATCTTCTAGCAAATCTTGCAGAGAATTTTCCCCAGTATCAATAAAGTTATGCTCCTCAGGCATAGAGTTTTGTTTCTACTTATTATTGTGGTCTGTTAACCACATATCAATTCTTGCCTGTTCAGCCATTTTTATCAAATCCAGATTATGATTAACAGTGTCTGGTTTATAACCTAAACTAACCCCCACCCCCTCAGCAGTCTGCTGTACTATATTACTGGGCCTAGAGATGATATCAGAAGGAGTAAACTCACCATAGTTGTTCTTCTGTGCAACTCTCTCTTTAGCCAGATCAGTAATTTTTTTTGTCTTCCTTGCCTTTCAGTCTAGTGCATCTTCTCAGCTCTTCCTCTTCTTGGGATTCCAGCTCTCCTATGCCAGCCTTCTTGATTTAGTTTCAAAAGATTCAGTATCCTGACTGGCAGTGTAGTCCACAGGCTCCATATACCCTAACCCCACAGCATGTTCCATTAATTCCAACTCAGTCACCCTCCTCCCCTTCTACTCTGCCTTCTGCTGCTGCTCCTCCCTCAAAATGCTCTTTCTCATCTCCACTTCCAACATGTTTTCCCCTGACTGTGACCCTCTCACCTCTTCACTGGCTTTCATATTAAGTTGTAGCAATTCATGCTGCCTCTTGACCTCTTTTTCTAGCATTTTCCTAATAATTTCCATTTCCCTTCTCTTTTTTTCCTCCAGCATAAGTTGGGCAGTCTGCCTTGCTACAAGCCCCTCTGCTTTCTGAAGCCTAGCTTTCAGACTTTCCTCTTCACCCTGGCCCTCTCCATCAAACCCTGTCCCTGTCTTCTCCTTGAGCAACTCATTTTTCTGACACATGTCACCAGCTTTCAGTACCACTTGTTCATATTGCTTCAACCCCAAACTCCCCAAACTGACAAAGGACTTCGCAGATTCAGATTGCTTACTCTTTTTTTGCATATCATTCTCCTTCTGTGTATCAGAGCTCTCCAAATCAAGGTAATCAAAGATTTTCCTCTTATTTCCTTCTTCAAACTTGTACCATCCCTATTCTGCTATAGAATCAAACTCAAAACCAATATCATACAACAGCAAATCCTTAGTAGTGATTTCAGTGCCAGCAGGAATTTTGTGTAAGTCCCTCACTCCCACTTTTACCCTAATTTCTTCCTTAGAGTAAATGTGTTCCACATCTACTTCAACCACCGGTCCCAAGGCTGAACCAATTTCACAAACTCCCAAATAATGCCTTAGGGTGTCAGGGACCCCCCACATCTTGATCCAAACTGAATGAAGTTTCCCTTTTTCTTTATCATTTGGACTCCAGAAGTCAACCTCCACCATATCCCCAGTGCCCAGCAGAGTGAATTTGCCAAAGTTCTTTAGCTCCACCAATTTGGCCTTACTAGGGAATCTCATAAGAAAAGTTGTTGGACTCTGAAACTTGGCTCTCCATGTCCACCCCAATCAAACATTTTGCTGAAACCATAAGCCACTGTGGTGTCACTCAGTTGCCCCTCTTGCACAGTAACTAAGGCCATGGGGTTAATGTGCTCTGTAGCTACAATTTCCTTGGTATTCTGCACCAAAAGACATCCCAAACCCCTGGCTCCATATCCAACATACTTGGCAACTTGTTTGGGCTGCTTTAAAATGGTGCATTCTTCAGTATTGTGAGATGGTCTTTGGCAAACCACACAAAAAACTTTATTCTTGCAGTCACTCTTCACATGTCCCTGTTCTTTGCACTTGACACAGAAAAGTTCCTTAGGATTTCATGTTTCTTTTTTTAGCTGTCTCTTTAGCTCCCTCCATTCTAGCACTTACTTGTGGCTGCAGAGTTTCTTGTTTCGGCATGTTGGATAAGAGGAACTGATACTGCTGTGCCATTTGTTCCTGAGGCATGTAGCCAAACTGTCCAAGCCCCATCCCCATTGGCACAAGCTGAGGGAAGCTACTCCTGCTCATCATAGGGAACCCACCTGTCCATTGAACTGCCCCCCCTGCATCCCCAAGTGTGTGTTAACCCCAGACCCACTCTCCTGCCTGTTTTCATTCACCCCACTCTGATATCTCTCCTGCTGATTGCCCCCTCTATCTGATGCAAATCTGCCAAACTTGTTATCTCCATCCCTACCACTCCCAGTGGAATTTCCATCCCCACCAGAGCCACTGCTATTAGTCCTAGATCATCCTCTGAAACTCCCCTCTTTATTCCTCCAACCGTACCCATCCGACTCTCTCTCTTCTTGTCTATTAAAACCTCTCCCAAAATTCTCAGATCTGCCATAGAAGTTACCTATCCCTCCTGGATTGGTTTCTCTTCCAGGCCTTGGCCTCCAACTCTCCTGTTTGCCAGCCATGTCTTCTTCTTCTCCCCAGAGAAGATTCCTCCTCACCACTTCTTCTTCTTCACTAGTCGCCGCCAAGGTCTCTCTAGGGTTTGGTAGGTGGAGGAAATCGGGATCAGGGATGAAGGATGGGATCCCCCTATATATAGGCCCACTTCCCCATTATCTGTAGCTGGGCTTCTTTTGTACCATCCATTGCTGGGCCACTTTCTTTCAGAGCCCACCTGGTCCTCCCTCCCCCCCCGCCCCCACATTGACCCCCACTTCTACCTGCACTTTTTTGGCTTCTGATCCGTATTGTGATAATAATCTTGACTTTCTTCCATCGCTTCTTCCAGTATGACATTTTTTGGAATAATATCCATTCTCATCTCATTGTCAGTTAATGATTCTTCATGCTTAAGCATGTCTCTCTTATCAATTTTATTATTCTCAACCTCACTACCCTCATAATCATTATCAATATCTGACAAATATTCAGGAAATCTGGGTAGATACCATACCTTGGGTATCTTATCCCTAATCTTGATTAACGCCATATCAACTTTCTGTTTATGGAACTCCCCCCAATTGGGTGAGTCAATGTGAATGAGCTCATTTTGATTCATACCCCCCTGTTTCTCATCCCTAATATTTCCATTTTTAAGCAGGAGACTCTGAACATAATTATTCATCCTTTTTTTTCAATTTACGATTAACGCGTCTAATTCGACGCTGAGTATCAATATCTCCCTGACTATCCTCACCATCGCAGGTATGTGTCAGGTACTTAGGGGCAGATCGATGAATCATACCTGTAATGGCGGATTCCTCGTCAGAAACATCGTCTGAATCATCACTAGCTAACACCCAAAAGCTGTTGCTAGCTAGCGAGGGATTCAGACTCTGTTCCCGGCGAGGCGTGCTGAACGGCGAGGCACCGGAGCCTCCGATGTCTATGTGGTTGCAGCGAGGCGAGCAGAGCGACGCCGCGCCCCCGCTGCCTCCTGCAGCTCCTGATCCACGGGGTCTTCGCGGATCTCAATCGGAGCCATGGCCGACCCCGGAGCACGGAGGGCCAGGACTCCCTCTCGAGGGCGAAGCGCCGATTCCCTCATGGCGGGGGCGAGGTTCGCGGTCGCGAAGATGGTGTAGGCCACCCACTTCCTCGCCACCGCCCTCACCGGCGAATCCGCCTGATCCGCCGCCCACAGCAGCACCTACAGCGGGTGCTTCCTCCTCCGCGCCCGGACAACGATCTCTCCTCCGCCTCCGTCAGATTCTCCACAATCGCCTCCGCCTCCGCGTACATCTCGTGCTTGCTCAAGTACCAAGCCCCGATTTCTCTCAGGCGGATCCGCAGGCGCGGATCCCTGCCCGCAAACCTCCGCATCTTCTCTTCGTTGATCTCCACCATCTCCGCCGTGCGCTCGAGCAAACAGAGTAGGGGATGGGGCGAGCAGGGGAGGAAGAGCGGAATGGGGAACAACCTGACCTGATATCGATCTTAATCCTCCCTCCGCCTTAATTGCTTCCCCACCGGCCGCATTTCCTCCCTCGCCGTCTCCCGATGTGCCTCCCCCGCCGGTGATGTCCTCCTCGATGTGCGCAACGTGGCAGGGAAACTCGACCGTGGCCCCAGCAGCCAACACGAACCCGCCTCCCGACCGCTTGTCTACCATGTACCCGCGCTCGTCGACAAGACGCACCGTCGTGGTGTGCAGGTGCAGCACCACCACGCCTCGGTGGTACTTAGGCCTCGTCACCGCTTTCAGATCGGCGGCGAACCACGCCGACCACCGCGCTGTGGCGGCCTCTCGAGACGCGTCGAGAAGCATCCGCACCAAGTTGTTTGGTGCTACTATGTCGGTAGTTGGTACGACTGTACAACTCCGACCACAAACCTTCAGCTTTTCTCAGATAATGATGCTGTGTGAAGCTGAAGCCGGGCTTAGTTAAATGGTAAAGTAACTCTTTAGCCGAGGAATCTGATGAGCACGATTTCCATACGTACGCGTTGCCATCCGATGATATCTCTTTCGAGATAATGGAGGCTTTGCTACGATGACATGGATCGCTGGGTAGCTTGACGACGTGGGTTCGCCTCTTCCTCCGGTCTTCCGGGTTCGCACGTATGGATCACGTCCCTTCGCCGTGACGCGCGTAGCAACAAAATACCTTTGCGCAAAGCGAATTAATAAGGCAGGTCAATGAAAGAAATGTGCGGTGCACACCGCAGTTCCGTCTTATGAGCAAACCCACATCGGTGGCTGCAGAAACAAGTGACTCAGATAAGGAGGTCCACCTCAGCTACAGTCTATGGGTCATTATTTTTATTTTATTTTTTGAGGGTGTCTATGGGTCATTATCCGTCCGGAAATACTTGTCGTACAAATGAATAAAATTGGATGTATCTAGAATTAAAGTACGTCTAGATACATCCATTTTCCCGACAAGTATTTCCGGCCGGAGGGAGTATTATATAGAGAAAGATACACCCTTGATTTTTTTTCACCTTTTAAGGACGGAGAGAAGATATGATTGAAGATTGAGAAAGATAACCACTAGACTATCTAATCATTTGTTTGATTTGGCTAATTAAGATCTACTCCCTCTGTTCGGAATTATTTGTCTCGAAAATGGATGTATCTAGAACTAAATTACATCTAGATACATCCATTTTCACGACAAGTAATTCCGAACGGAGGGAGTAATTTATAGACATGTGATCACACTAGAAAATCTGAGCATTTGTGTCAAAGAGAGGCTTGGTAAAAGAGATTTGTCGAAGGAACTTGTGTAATGAGATCTTTACAGGTTCGGTCATCGAACTAACGTGATCAGAGGTTCTGCACCGCAGAATTGTGATATTTTTCTTTTGTAAATATCCTTCCAGTAATTTTTGTGTGAATAGCCTGGTAACCAACACTTCGCAGACCTGATAACTTATGTATCTCGGTCCTAGAAATTTTGTCAACGAGGGTAAGATGGGGGAGTTGGCATGCAAGGGGAGCCATCATTCTTTTAAGAGGAAGATATGAATGTTCTAGACCATCAATAGGCGGCCGAACTGTTCCATGATCTTTCTTGAAATTTCTGTGCCCGTGATTTGGGTTTGGGCCGAATGGGATGCGCTCCGACTCGACTCACTGGACGCCTCTTCTCAGGAGCCAGTTTCAGAAAATGAAGGAAAGCATATCGCCTTTACCTGGAAACATGCAAAGCTTATAGTTGAATGCATGTACTAGAAAAAGGTGCCCGGTCTTCACTACTGAGAAATCCTGCAAAACTGAAGGCGTACGTACTGGATTTTTTTGTTTGTTTATTTTTGCCGTTTCCACTACTGAAAAAGCAATCCCCAAGATACTGGCGGAGCTGGAGTAGCAAGCTGCGTGAAGCTTTTCTCAGATAATGATGCGGTGTGAAGCTGAAGCTGACCTTAATTAAACGGCTAAATACGTGGTAGCATTTTTTATTGTTAGCCGAGGAATCTGGGGAGCGAAATTTCCATACGTACGCGTTACCATCCGATGATATCTCTTTGCAGACAATGGAGGCTTTGGTATGATGATGATATGGATAATGGATTGCGCGGTAGTACTAGCTTCACGAGGGCTCCTTCCAGTCTTTCGGCTTCGCACGTATGGATCACGTCCCTTCACCGTGACGCGCGTAGAAACAAAATACCTTTACGCAAAGCGAATTAATAAGGCAGGTCAATGAAGGTGCTGTGTGAGGTGCGGCGGACGACACCGCAGTTCCGTCTCGTGGGCAACCCCCGTCGGTGGCCGCACAAACAAAATTTATATAAGACGAATTATTACAGTCTATAAATTATTACATTGTCAACTTATATAAGACGGATTGACAGAGGGAGTAAATTATGTTTGGGTCATTATACATTTCCTTCAGGAATTACTTGTCGTTCAATCGGATGTCTCTAAACGTATTTTAATAAGCTAGATAAACCCGTGTAAGCGTAAAATTAATTTCAGACGAAGGAAGCACCAGATAGTGCAATATTATTTTTGATCTTTGAATACAGTAGGAGAGGCTCCTACTGTGTTATATTAATAGATCAAATTGATCAAGAAGTTACACTTTACATATTACATGGGAGGACAAACAGTAGAAGTTTTGTCACACCCACCAAAAGTGGGTTAAGTAGAAACTTTGCTAAGGATGTACAAAAGACAGAAGGAAGGAGGGTATAAACCCTCTGTGTTTCTCTTTGGCTCTATATTTGAGGAGATAGTGCAATATTGATAGAGAAGGGGGAGACATAGGCCATGGTAATCCAACTATTTTTGTTCCTGAAGATTAAGTTAGTTCTAGCAGCGTTCATTATTAAAATCACAATAGTACAATATTTAATACAGTGGTACTCCTTCTGTCTGGAAATACTTGTCATCAAAATAAATCAAAGGGGATGTATTTAGATGTATATTAGTTCTAGATACATTCCTTTTTATTCATTTTGCTGATAAGTATTTTCGGACAGAGGGAGTATTTTACAAGGAAACTTATGTGTCCATGTTTTCTCGTGCAGTGTATGGCTAGATAACTACACTAACTAAATTCTTCTTGTGGTGGTAGTACAGTGCTTCGCGGTCTATGACTTTCTTTGAAGAGTTTGAAAGGAGCGGAACGCTCGAATCTTTTATCACAATACGTGTACCATCGAGCGAGCCCTCGACCAAATCAGAGAGGATATCCGCATCTGGAGGGCTGCTGGTTGTGCCACTGACACGGGGGGCTGAATTGCCTATGGGGCGCCCCGAGTTAGACCTCCTGAACTGTTTGCTCTTGGTTGTACTCTATCTTTTTTCTAATAAAATTCGGCCAACGGCCCTTCGATACGACCTTCTTTGCTTGACGGACCGTCCAATGTCTGCCTCCAGCGCATTCATATGGATACCACGCAATCTCTTTTGTCAATTGCCACTCCACGTAGTAATCTCTCCGTATAATCATTGTTAACTTTCAGCAATGCGACACTGGTGATCTTATCATCGCACTGCCTTTTCTGTCTCCCTGCTGAGAAAAGATCGAGCTACGGGCGAAGGCCAACGTAAGATGCATTCGTGGCTAGGTTCATTGCGGCTGCGAACGACACGAAGGAGAGTTTTTCCATTTTTCGAGTTGGAGTTTATTTATTTATTTTGAGTTGGACGAAGAACGAGAGCTTGATGCTAATAATTCACTGGCTTTAGCAAGGACGGCTCGGAGCATCTACACACAAACGTCACAAACCTCCGACGGATGACCCGTTCATTGATCGATTAAAAATATCAATTTAGATGGGCTCCTCGTACCGGCCTTAAATGCCCGAGCTGACCGGCACACCTTGTATTCAGCTTAAATTTGAGACGGATATGAGGACCCAGGCATGACCGGACGCGTCCGTCACATCGGATCAGACAGTGCGACACCATCACAAATTGCACCAAATCCCTTCCCCTCGACTTGCCTGATTCCATTTGTTTCTCTCTTCTCCTCTCCCTCCTCCGCGCCGGTCGTCTCCTATGGATTTGGCATCACATAACTTACGAATTTGACATACTTTTTTCTAAAATGTTCGGTTCTTCCAATGACAGCAATGTGCTTCAACGATCTCCCGTATTAAAAGAAGAATTGCCGCTGTGCAACTATACCATCAACGGGCACTACAACATGGAGTACTACCTTGCTGATGGTATCTATTCGCAGTGGGCGGCGTTTGTAAAGATCATATCTGATCCCCAAGATAACAAACAAAGCCACTTTACAACAATGCAGTAAGCAGCAAGGAAGGATGTGTAGCTAGCATTCATAGTGCTTTAAGCTCGTTGGGGAATTGTTTGTGGAGCTACAATCACGTGAGAATCAGAGACTTTGTGATAACTGATGACATGTTGTGTCATTTTGCATAATATGATTGTCAAGCACAAGGATGACGGGTAGCCCGAATCAATAATTTTAAAGTGCATGTAGAACAAGTCCATATCCTGGAAAATCGAGATATAGATCAACTTATGAATTTACTGCATATGCATCAAAATCTTTGGGATCATCAGGTGCTATTCAGTAATCTTGTGGAGTATATGTAGACCAACAATAAAAATCAAAGAGCTAATATTTGACTTATGCAATTAAAATAAATTTTATGTTCGAAACTATGCATATTCACTACCAACAAATATAATGTACGTGTGACATTAACATGTATGATGGACATGAATGGACTCGGATAAGTTCGAGGGTTTGGATTTAAGGTGTGAGCTTGCCCGAACACGTTCATAAATGTATATGGATCAAATTTGCTAAGTTTAGTCGTAGATGCCGTAAAACTGACCGTAGTAGTACATCTTAGCCGAATGGCGAGTAGGCGGTGAGCAGTGACTGTGAATGGCGAGTGACACAGCCCACTACCACTGGAAAGTGTTTCCCATTTGGATTTTTGCGATCAATCAATCGATCGATCGAGGCATGATTGCTCACGTAGGTTTATAGTTCATTGAACATGGACGGCTCTTTCTCGTTCTCTCCTTTAGTTTTCTCGTGATGAAGGCGTGCCATTATAGACGTGCGTGTTTTAAAAGAACACGAAAACAATGATGTTGGTGAACACTAACCATGTAAACTCTTAGATGTTCAAAAAAAAACATGTAAATTCTTAGAGCATCTCTAGTCGTTCACTTCTGGCAAAAAAAATTAAAGACGTCAAGTCATTCCTCTCAATATTTTAACTCAAAATTTTGAGGGTTTACCATCAAACTTAACCCCCACCTACTCAAATTTGAGCAAACTTCTTCTTGTTCGACTGAAAATAGCGCCAATAGCATTCATGCCCCAACCGCCGGCACCGACTCGCTAACCTCGGCCGCCGTGCTGCCCTACTCCTATGAAAACCCGTCGTTGGCTCCCTCCACAACAATCCCTTTCCGAACCCTAGTCCACCACTGTAGAAATTGACCTCCTGCCGCCGCTCCCCGCCGCCCCCGAATTGAGCTCCCGTTGTGCCACCCGTCATGGTCCGAAGCAAGACCACCATCTCGGTGATGCACTTGTTGCAGCGGAGAGTTGAGATGGCCACAGTGGCGCCCGCGCCGTTGTCCTTATTGAACCCCAAGTCGAAGCAGGAGGAGATGGAGGAGCGGGAGGAGGAGCCAGAGATTATGCCGTTGGAGTTGGCTGAGCGTGAGCTCGAGATGAAGGAGGAGGTGGAGCTCGAGCGTGAAGAACCAACTCGCCACAAAATATACCGACCAAGCCGCGCTTGTCGCCATCCGCGTACGCACGTTGGCGGTCAAGGAGCACCTCGCCATCAAGGCATTCGTTGATGCCTCGCGTGATGACAACGTCAACCACACCGCTTACTCTATGAAAGAGAAGGTGTTAGTGGAGTTGGTCGCCTACCTCGACAAGCTTGGCTCCCCTCCCCCCCCCCCTCCACCGACAAGGTCGTCCCATGGCCAAGGGGCACCCACGACCCCAAGACATCAGGCTTCAACAAGGGCAAGGAGCCGATTGAGATCCTCACAGACAAGGAGTGACATGGTAGTTAGGTTACTTAAGTGTAGTTTAGTTTTTTTGACAATATTTAGTTCAGTTGGGCAATGTTATGTATAATTAGGCACTATGTTATCTTAGTCATGTTATAATTTATGTTTTAAATGAGTAGTCTGTGCAAATTCATGATTTTTGAAGAGTTAAATTTAGGGAAAGGATTACGCGCTAAAAAGTGTAACTCGTCAGAATTTGGGGAGTTAACTTTGGGCATGTGGCTTAGGGAGTTCAAATTTTGTAGAAGGGGTGGAGAGGCTCTTAGTTGGTGAAGAGGTTTGATTACCTCTATTCGGTTTAGAATGTAGTACTAGGTGTTCTTCCCTACAGACGCATTTTACCTAACCAATTAAAGTATAGTGCTAGGTGAAGGGAATGTCTAAAGTACCTATTCTCGTAAATACTCTCTGTTTTCGAAACCACTATAATGAAATATTAGCTCGACACGCATATACACTAAGAAGTGGGAGTGGTAACAAACTAATAAAATAAAATAGTCCAGAGGAGCTTTGACATGCAACTACATACATGTGCCTGGGATCATAATGTACATGGGAAATAAATAATTTAATAGTGCAACTTGATAAGTAGGTGATGCCTCTAAAGAACACCACAACCGACTGCCCCCGAATTGAGGATTTAGTCGTTCAACCTTGAAAGTGCTAGTTATCGACTAGAGGGGTGAATAGACGATTTTTATGAAAGTCTTCAAAACACGGTGGCTTTGAAGACAAAAAAGTAACTCAGCCTAAATAGTAAGCAGCGGAATGAAAACTACACTAGGCAAGCATAAGTCTAACATACAACATAATGAAAGCACGAAGACTAATTGCAATTAGGTAGATATGATCAAAAAGGTAGATAGTACGAAGCTAAACAGATAATAGTCTTCACAGTGTGAAGTCAAACAAATTAGACAAGTAAGCAATGACTTCACGAAGACAACTGTAAAGTAAGGAGAGTAGAGGATAGAACTAGTAGCTTCACGAAGACAAGAATTTGGTAGACTAGTTCCAGTTGCTGTGACAACTGTACGTCTGGTTAGGGAGGTTGAGATTTAACTCAGAAGACCGTGTCTTCACCTTATTCCCCTTGAGCTAAGGACACCCAGTCCTCGCCCAATCACTCTGGTAAGTCTTCGAGGTAGACTTTCAAACCTTCATAGACTTCGCTCATCGGCAATCCACAATGACTCTTGCATGCTCAGAACGTGATGCCTAACCGGTTGGAGGATTCACAGTCCTCAAGTGTAACAAGTCCTCAGATCACGCGGACAGAAAGACTTCAGTGATGCCTAACACTCTTTGGCTTTGGGTGTTTTGGGCTTTGTCCTTGCAATGATTTCTCTATCAAATGCTTCGGAGGTGGGTTGCTCTCAAACGACAAAAGTCGTGCACTAACTCTGAGCAGCCACCAATTTATGGTGTAGGGGTGGGCTATTTATAGCCAGGAGCAACCCGACCCGATTTGTCCAAAATGACCCTGGGTCACTAAGGAACTGACACATGTCCAATGGTTAGATTTCAAACACACGCAGCAGCTTGGCTTGGGCTACAAGCAAAGCTGACTCATCCAGCTCTGGATAAGATTTGCTCTCATTGTCTTCGCTCGAAGACATAGGATTTGGTTGAGCATCACTTCAGTCACTCTGAATTTGTTCACTTGGACCCCACTTAACAGTACAGTGGATCCTATGACACAATAAGAAGTAAAGGAAACTATGAAACAACTATGTCTTCACACTCCATAGTCTTCAAGTGAATAGCTTCACGCGTCATAATCTTCGTCGTGAATGTCTTCAAGAACCACCATTGTCTTCAATGTCTTCACATATTTTTAGGGGTCATCTCTGGTAGGTAAATCGAATCAATGAGGGACATTACCTGTGTTATCCTGCAATTCTCACAAACACATTAGTCCCTCAACCATGTTTGTCGTCAATACTCTAAAACCAACTAGGGGTGGCACTAGATTCACTTACAATCTCCCCCTTTTGGTGATTGATGACAAACTGGTTGAAGTTTTCAACGGGGATAAAAGTATGTGAAAGTTCAGTGTTGTGAGTATTGTCTTCATACATATGACGAGGCTCCCCCTAAAGATGTGCATATAAATAGTTTGCTTTTGAATGCAAATGCACATGGCAAGTTTTGCTTTGTGGAGGCCATCTTCAAAGTGTGAAGACAATGCATCATGCATATAGGAAGATAATGAAGATAATGATATGCATAATGGAAAATCGACGTCTGCAGAATGACTTCATGCGGAATTTATCATCGCATCACAAAGTGGCAGCAAAAGTAGCAGACGACCATCAAGGTTAAGTGTTACAACTCAAAAGCCAAAAGTTCTAGAACGAGAGTTGTAAGAACTTAGCAAAAAATAAGCAACCACCCATATGGACCCTCTTGAAGACTATCAATTCATATGCTTCTCCCCCTTTTATCAGTAATGACCAAAAAGGTTTAAAGACATAGAGTATCTACTCGTTCCTAGTTGGAGACGATGTGGGAGCAGCAGGGTCGACGGTGGAGTTAGGTGGTGCAGACGGGCCTTGTGCATCCTGATGTCTACTACACAACCTTCTTCTTGTAGACGTTGTTGGGCCTCCAAGTGCAGAGGTTTGTAGGACAGTAGCAAATTTCCCTCAAGTGGATGACCTAAGGTTTATCAATCAGTGGGAGGCGTAGGATGAAGATGTTCTCTCTTAAACAACCCTGCAACCAAATAAAAAAGAGTCTCTTGTGTCCCCAACACACCCAATACAAAGACAAATTGTATACGTGCACTAGTTCGGCGAAGAGATGATGATACAAGTGCAATATGTATGGTAGATATAGGTTTTTGTAATCTGAAAATATAAAAACAGCAAGGTAACTAATGATAAAAGTGAGCACAAACGGTATTGCAATGCTAGGAAACAAGGCCTAAGGTTCATACACTACTAGGAAAAGGCCTACTAATGGCGCACCGGTTTTGCCTACTAATGGCGCACTACTGGTGCGCCATTAATATCTCGCCACTAGTATTTTTTACTAATGGCGCACCACTGGTGCGCTATTAGTATCTGGTATACTAATGGCACACCACGCAGTGCACCATTAGTTTTGCCCACAGTGCGTCACTAGTGTCTGCTATACTAATGGCGCACCACATGGTAGTGCGCCATTAGTAACAATTTTTTTATTTTTTTTTCTTAATCTCAGGTCACTATTTCACATATGAGATATCCAACACATATATATACAACAAGCATCCATATAACAATCATAGCCAACACACAAGTTCCATCATATATACATACATAGCCAACACATAGTTCCATCGTTACATATTACAAAAGTTTCACATTGTTCATCCAACACCGTTATCCATCAATTCACAAAAGTTTCACATTGATACAAAATAAAAACACAAATGGAAAAGAAGCACTCCATCCATGCAAGCTTCTGTGAATTAAATCAAATCTGCAAAATGATAAACAAGAAGTTAGAAGAAGAAGAAGAAGAAGAAGACTAGAAGAATACTAGAAGAAGAAGAACACTAGAAGAAGAATAAGAAGAATTTTGGAAAAGAATAAGAATAAGAAGAAGACTATAAACTTATTATGTAAACTTGATCATTTTGTGCTAACATAAGTTATTTTGGAACTAACCTATATAAAACTAAGCATATAAGCTCTAAGTTAGCATATTAGAGCCAACTTAGGTAAAATGAAGCTAATCTATGTCATTTTGGAAAAGAAGAAGAATAAGAAGAAGACTATAAGCTTATTATGTAAACTTGATCATTTTGTGCTAACATAAGTTATTTTGGAGCTAACCTATAGGAAACTAAGCATATAAGCTCTAAGTTAGTATATTAGAGCCAACTTAGGTAAAATGAAGCTAACCTATGTCATTTTGGAAAAGAAGAAGAATAAGAAAAAGACTATAAGCTTATTATGTAAACTTGATCATTTTGTG
>NC_041385.1:699918376-699919326 GCF_002162155.2 Triticum dicoccoides | reverse complement strand
AATTTTTTTTTGTTTTTTCTTAATCTCATGTCACTATTTCACATATGAGATATTCAACACATATATATACAACAAGCATCCATATAACAATCATATCCAACACACAAGTTTCATCATATATACATACATAGCCAACACATAGTTCCGTCGTTACATATTACAAAAGTTTCACATTGTTCATCCAACACCGTTATCCATCAATTCACAAAAGTTTCACATTGATACAAAATAAAAACACAAGTGGAAAAGAAGCACTCCATCCATGCAAGCTTCCGTCAATTAAATCAAATCTGCAAAATGATAAACAAGAAGTTAGAAGAAGAAAAAGAAGAAGACTAGAAGAATACTAGAAGAAGAAGAACACTAGAAGAAGAATAAGAAGAGTTTTGGAAAAGAAGAAGAATAAGAAGAAGACTATAAGCTTATTATGTAAACTTGATCATTTTGTGCTAAAATAAGTTATTTTGGAGCTAACCTATAGGAAACTAAGCATATAAGCTCTAAGTTAGTATATTAGAGCCAACTTAGGTAAAATGAAGCTAACCTATGTCATCTTGGAAAAGAAGAAGAATAAGAAAAAGACTATAAGCTTATTATGTAAACTTGATCATTTTGTGCTAACATAAGTTATTTTGGAGCTAACCTATAGGAAACTAAGCATATAAGCTCTAAGTTAGTATATTAGAGCCAACTTAGGTAAAAATGAAGCTAACCTATAGGAAACTAAGCATATTAGAGATAACATAGGTAACTAATTATATATATATATATATCATTTTGGATAGCTAACCTATAGGAGATCTGACATACCTGACAAAGTTCAGTTCTCATGCATTGTTCTTCTCCTTCTTCTCCTTCCTCTCCCTGATGCGCCTAGAGCGGCGAGGCGGTGGAGGCAGTGGAGGCAGTGGGATGTAGTCTTCTACCACAATTGGCGTGGTCATGTCGCC
>NC_041385.1:699914952-699918366 GCF_002162155.2 Triticum dicoccoides | reverse complement strand
CATAAGTTATTTTGGAGCTAACCTATAGGAAACTAAGCATATAAGCTCTAAGTTAGTATATTAGAGCCAACTTAGGTAAAATGAAGCTAACCTATGTCATTTTGGAAAAGAAGAAGAATAAGAAAAAGACTATAAGCTTATTATGTAAACTTGATCATTTTGTGCTAACATAAGTTATTTTGGAGCTAACCTATAGGAAACTAAGCATATAAGCTCTAAGTTAGCATATTAGAGCCAACTTAGGTAAAATGAAGCTAACTTATAGGAAACTAAGCATATTAGAGATAACATAGGTAACTAAGTATATATATATCATTTTGGAGATCTGACATACCTGACATAGTTCAGTTCTCATTGTTCTTCTCCTTCTCCTTCCTCAGTCTGATGCGCCAAGAGCGGCGAGGCGGTGGAGGCGGTGGAGGCAGTGGGATGTAGTCTTCTACCATAATTGGTGTGGTCATGTCGCCCAGCTGTGGGATCGCCGGCGCCACCACCGGTGCGTGGTCATTGTCAGGCACCACCACCATCACGAGGCCACCTTCAGGCAGGACAGACACGACCATCGCTAGGTCATCCTCAGCCACCTCCATCTCTTGCCCATGGTCAGCCACCTCCATCTCTTACCCATGGTCAGCCACCACCATCTCTTGCCCTTGGTCAGCCACCACCAGCGCTAGGTCATCCTCAACCTGATGCACATCGTCATCCTGCAGCTCCTCATCCCCACTCTGCTCCTCTTCTCCCACACTCCAGTCCAGATCATCCTTCTTGTTGTCTATGCTGCTACCAGAATTGCTGCTGCTTTCGCTAAAGCCAGAATCGGTGTTGCTTTTGCTACAGCCATAGTCGCTGCTGCTTTGGCTGTAGCCAGTGTCGCTGCTGCTGCTCCCATTACCTGTCCAAATGCAACAATGACCGTTAACAATCGATGTGAGACAAAGCCAAATGTAGAGGAATAAGAAGAGGCAGAACGTACCGGCATCATCATCGTCAGCGTAGCGCATGCGACACATAGTCGCGTTGAACACCTTCACGATGAGCATGGTGGCGTCGTCGTCGTACTTGAAGAGAAGTACCCCAGCTGCAGGTCGTAGGCACGGTAGAACTTCTCCCACCCACGAGACAAGTACATGTGGCCCTCCTTGATCACCAACTCCACATCCCACTTCCTGCGAAACCCGCTGCCGGCCTGTCGCAGCTTCACATTATTTGGCGGATCTTCACCCAGCATGTTCATAAAACTGTCAGGCAGCCTCTGCAGTTTGGGACAATGAGTGATGTAGCAAACAACAGATATCATAATGAGATAGGTGAAGGGGAGATCTCTCGTTTTATATACCTACGTCATGGATGATACTGAAGTCCCAAGTATGATATTGAAGAACTCGAAAGCATCCAACTCATACTGCAGTGTCGCAGAGCGGCGGTGGCTGCTTCCCCCCATCTCTGATAAGCAGCAGAAGAGACCAATTAGTACCCTTACAACAGATCATAAAACATGCATTAGTCACAAGTACCCCATATGTCCTATTTTTAGCAAAGTCATGCTAAAATTCACGGAAAATTTCAGCATGACCTTTTGCTGAAAATAGGACATATGGAGTGCCCGAATTTGCCGGAACGGAAGTTAATCAACATTCCGGCAAACTCAAGGGCCTCTCGGGGTACAGTAGCAGCATCACAAGTTGACAAAATTCCCAAGTAGTACAGCAGCAGCATCACAAAATTCCCAAGTAGTACAGCAGCAGCATCACAAGTTGATTTACCGGTCTTGAAGAAAGAGATACTTGTATGCCAAAACATATGCTTAAGAATTTACATTTGCAAATGGGCCTCTTTTGCTGCTAAGATTCAGCAGTGCTAGCTACTCAACGCCAAGTACTGCAAATTATATTATACTGGTCCATAACTAAATGATGGGTTCGATTTGTAGAAGTGACAAGTCATACTTCCATAGATGAAAGTAGCATGATATACTAATTACCAGATGGGGTAGCAACGGATAGAAAAAAATAAGAATGGTGTATGCACTAAACAAGATCTCATGGCTCTCATGATCATAATTCATGCATGAAAAATTAGATATAAAGGCCGCAAAGCTTAGTCCAGATGCCATAAATCTTAACCACATTTTGCTATTGCTAATTTCTAGAAGTGAGCTTTGACAGCTTTTTATAATAAATTAGTCAAGATAAGTTCCTAAGCTCCTGATATGACGAAACTAGCGTACATATACCAATAAATGCAATTTGTAACAAATTGTTGTACAACAATATATCTTCTAGCCATGAAACCCTACCCTGATTATGGTAATATCTACTATTACATTGATTATAAACAGAAGACAGACATACTTGCTTATTCTTAGTGAACAAAGTTAGCACCACATGTCCTTAAAATGATAATTAGTATCATTCAACCAAGATTCAAGGATGCATATGGAATTCTTAAAGCAACTCATCCATTGTTTCAGGTGGAAACAATCTGAACTCAACGTGAACGCACACATGTGATTTTGTTTTCGGCCCTGTGAGCGGACATTGGATGAGCCAAGATGATGCTTATATCTTCCCGCAAAAAAAAAGATGATGGTTATATCGGCAATCATGGTGAATTTCCTACAATGGCTGCACAAGGGGATGTGTTCATCGCCTCCAGTACTTGCAGGAAACCATTTTAAATCCTATTTCTCCAGATAATGAGAAGCAATCTTGAAATATGACAGATATTTCTGTCATGCACATTCTAGTAGACACTACCCTGTTTGTTATCAAACAGGTGGTGCAGATAGATTCTAGTACCCACTACCCTGTCATCCCGTTATACTACTATATGAGTTCCAATATTTCACCCCAAGCAAATCACACCACCCTAAACCCTCATTTCGGATCAATTCGAGCAAGCACGTCCTAGACAAACTAGAAGAGAACAAGGGAAAGTTGTCGACCTGGGCATACGGCTCCGTAGCTCGCCATTGATCTGAACAATCGAACGAATCTGACACTCGTCGGCAATTCTGAGCAATCCAGAGCCCCCCTTCCCCGCACCCGAAGGGAAGGAGCAGCAGCTTCCCGTGACCAGCCGAACGCTCACGCCTCTATGCAATTTGTGGCAAAATTTCCTAGGAGCGAGGGGGAACAGTGGAGATGGATCGGGGGAGGGAGGAGGGAGGAGTGGGGAATGAACCGCAGAACCAGTGGGAGCAGTTGGCCTGGCAGGGGATCCGGAAGCGGTCGTGGAAGACGGAGCAGACGTCGTCCTCCGGCGGCACCGGCGACGCAGACGAGGAGGCGGCGGCGGCGGAGGAGCTGGGCGCGTGTGGCTGCCCGGCTCGTCGGCGGAGGCGGCCGTCGGAAGCAACGGACGGATCCCATCCTCCTCCTCGTACTGCACCCCATGCGGTCGTCAGCAGTG
>NC_041385.1:699871623-699914669 GCF_002162155.2 Triticum dicoccoides | reverse complement strand
GCGTGGGCCGCGTGGGCGGCAGGGATGCGTGAGCGGGGGTGCGTGGGCGGCGTGGGCGGCAGGGACGCGTGGGCGGGGGCGCGGGGGCGGCGGACGGTGGGGGCTCGATCGAGTGGGGAAACCTGGGAGTAAGAAAAAAATAGTAACCTTGGTACTAATGGCGCACCGTATGCAAATGCGCCATTAGTGACCCTGGTTACTAATGGCGCACCTGCTTCTGGTGCGCCATTAGAAGTTTTGCAAAAAAATAAAAAAAGTATATATTCTAATGGCGCACTGTGTCACGATGCGCCATTAGTAGTTTTGCAAAAAAAAGAAAATAAAATAAACAACAGTGGTGGCGCACCATGTCCCTGGTGCGCCATTAGTGTCTTCCACACTAATGGCGCACCTGAACATGGTGCTCCATTAGTATATACTAATGGCGCACCACATGGTAGGTGCGCCATTAGTGTCCATCCCATCTATAGCCCTTTTCCTAGTAGTGATACTTTCACTAGTGCAAGTTCTCTCAACAATAATAACATAACTTGATCATATAACTATCCCTCAACATGCAACAAAGAGTCACTCCAAAGTCACTAATAGCAAAGAACAAACAAAGAGATTATTGTAGGGTACGAAACCACCTCAAAGTTATCCTTTCTGATTGATCTATTCAAGAGTCCGTAGTAAAATAACACGAAGCTATTCTTTCCATTCGATCTATCATAGAGTTCGTACTAGAATAACACCTTAAGACACAAATCAACCAAAACCCTAATGTCACCTAGATACTCCAATGTCACCTCAAGTATCCATGGGCATGATTATACGATATGCATCACACAATCTCAGATTCATCTATTCAACCAACACAATGTACTTCAAAGAGTGCCCCAAAGTTTCTATCGGAGAGTCAAGACGAAAACGTGTGCCAACCCCTATGCATAAGTTCACAAGGTCACTGAACCCGCAAGTTGATCACCAAAACGTACATCAAGTAGATCACATGAATATCCCATTGTCACCACAGATAAGCACATGCAAGACATACATCAAGTGTTCTCAAATCCTTAAAGACTCAATCCGATAAGATAACTTCAAAGGGAAAACTCAATCCGTTACAAGAGAGTAGAGGGGGAGAAACATCATAAGATCCAACTAGGATAGCAAAGCTCGCGATACATCAAGATCGTGTCGAATCAAGAACACGAGAGAGAGAGAGAGAGATCAAACAGATAGCTACTAGTACATACCCTCAGCCCCGAGGGTGAACTACTCCCTCCTCATCATGGAGAGCATCGGGATGATGAAGATGGCCACTGGTGATGGATCCCCCCTCTGGCAGGGTGCCGGAACAGGGTCCCGATTGGTTTATGGTGACTACAGGGGCTTGCGGCGGCGGAACTCCCGATCTAGGTTTCTTTCTGGAGGTTTCTGTATTTATAGGAATTTTTGGCGTCAGTTTCACATCAGGAGGGGTCTCTGGGCTGTCCACGAGGCAGGGGGCGCGCCCTCCACCCTCGTGGGTAGCCCGGGACTCTTCTGGCCCAACTCTTTCACTCCAGGGGCTTCTTTTGGTCCATAAAAAATCATCAAAAATTGGCACGTCAATTGGACTCCGTTTGGTATTCCTTTTCTGTAAAACTCAAAAACAAGGAGAAAACAAAAATTGGCACTGGGCTCTAGGTTAATAGGTTAGTCCTAAAAATCATATAAAATAGCATATAAATGCATATAAAAAATCCTAGATGGATAATATACTAGCATGGAACAATAAAAAATTATAGATATGTTGGAGACATATCAAGCATCCCCAAGCTTAATTTCTGGTCGTGCTCGAGTAGGTAAATGATAAAAACAGATTTTTTGATGTGGAATGCTACCTAGCATATTTCTTAATGTAATTTTCTTTATTGTGGCATGAATGTTTAGATCCAAATGATTCAAAATAATAGTTCATATTGACATAAAAATAGTAATACTTCAAGCATACTAACAAGTAATCATGTCTTATCAAAATAGCATAGCCAAAGAAAGCTCATCCCTACAAAACCATATAGTTAGGCTATGCTTCATTTTCGTCACACAAAATACTCCCATCATGCACAACCCCGGTTTCAGCCAAGCAATTGGTTCATACTTTTTAACGCGCTTCAGCTTTTTTTTAACTCTCACACAATACATGAGCGTAAGCCATGGATATAGCACTATGGGTGGAATATAATATGATGATGAAGGTTGTGTGGAGAAGACAAAAAAGGAGAAAGTCTCACATTAACGAGGCTAGTCAACGGGCTATGGAGATGCCCATCAATTGATGTCAACATGAGGAGTAGGGATTGCCATGCAACGGATACACTAGAGCTATAAACGTATGAAAGCTCAACAAAATAAACTAAGTGGGTGTGCATCCAACTTGCTTGCTCATGAAGACCTAGGGCATTTTGAGAAGCCCATCATTGGAATATACAAGCCAAGTTCTATAATGAAAAATTCCCACTAGTATACGAAAGTGACAACATAGGAGACTCTCTATCATGGAGATCATGGTGCTACTTTGAAGCACAAGTGTGGAAAAAGGATAGTAACATTGTCCCTTCTCTCTTTTTTCTCTCATTTTTTATTTTGGTGGGCTTCTTTGGCCTCTCTTTTTTAATTCGGGCTTCTTTGGCCTCTTTTATTTTTCATAAAGTCCGGAGTCTCATCCCGACTTGTGGGGGAATCATAGTATCCATGATCCTTTCCTCACTTGGGACAATGCTCTAATATGGGAATCATCACACTTTTATTTATTTACAACTCAAGAATTACAACTCAATACTTAGAACAAACTATGACTCTATGTGAATGCCTCTGGTGGTGTACCGGGATATGCAATGAATCAAGAGCGACATGTATGAAAGAGTTATAAAGGTGGCTTTGCCACAAATACGATGTCAACTATATGATCATGCAAAAGCAATATGACAATGATGGGGCATGTCATGATAAACGGAACGGTGGAAAGTTGCATGGCAATGTATCTCGGAATGGCTATGGAAATGCCATAATAGGTAGGTATGGTGGCTGTTTTGAGGAAGATATAAGGAGGTTTATGTGTGATAGAGCGTATCGTATCACGGGGTTTGGATGCACCGGCGAAGTTTGCACCAACACTCAAGGTGATAAAGGGCAATGCACGGTACCGTAGAGGCTAGCAAATTGTGGAAGGGTAAGAGTGCGTATAATCCATGGACTCACATTAGTCATAAAGAACTCATATACTTATTGGAAAAGTTTATTAGCCCTCGAAGCAAAGTAATACTACGCATGCTCTTAGGGGAAGGGTTTGTATGAGTTAACCATCACGCGATCCCGACCTCCACTCATAAGGAAGGCAATCAAAGAACACCCCATGCTTCAAATTTGTCACACAACGTTCACCATACGTGCATGCTACGGGACTTGCCAACTTTAACACAAGTATTTCTCAATTTCATAACTACCCAACTAGCATTACTCTAACATTACCACATTTATATCTCAAAACAATTATCAAGTATCAATTTTATCATAGTATTCAATGCACTTTATATGATAGTTTTTATTATACCCAACTTGGATGCCCATCATATTAGGACTAATTTTATAACCAAAGCAAATTACCATGCTGTTCTAAAAGACTCTCAAAATAATATAAGTGAATCATGAGAGATCAATAATTTCTACAAAATAAAACCACCACCGTGCTCTAAAAAGGTATAAGTGAAGCACTAGAGCAAATGACAAAGTACTCCAAAAGATATAAGTGAAGCACATAGAGTATTCTAATAATTGTGCAACTATGTGAAGACTCTCTAACATTTAAGAATTTCAGATATTGGTATTTTATTCAAACATCAAGCAAAACAAAATAAAATGACACTGCAAGGATAGCACAACTCATGTGAAGAAGCAAAAACTTAGGCTCAACCGATACTAACCGATAATTGTTGAAGCACAAAGGTGGGATGCCTACTGGGGCATCCCCAAGCTTGGATGATTGAGACTTATTGAAATATTATCTTGGGGTGCCTTCGGCATCCCCAATCTTGAGCTTTTGTGTCTCCTTAATTCCTTTTATATATCGGTTTCCTAAATCTCGAAAGCTTATTCCACACCAAACTCAACAAGAACTCGTGAGATAAGTTAGTATAAACCAATGCAAAAAACCTTATCATTTTCTACTGTAACAAATCACTAAAATTATTATTCAACATTGCATACTAAATGTCTCTTCATATTTAATACTCCTATCCTTAAATAGAATCGTTAAACAAGCAAACATATGCCAACAGTGCAAACATAACAGCAATCTACCAAAACGGTATAGTCTGTAAATAATGCAAGATTCATCGTACTTCCCTAACTCCAAAAATTATTAGAAAAATACTAAACTATAGAAGATTTATCAGAGCTCGATATGCAAAAAGTTTCAATATTATATCATTCTCTGACTTTTCTAGGCAATTTTTGCAACAGCGGTAAACTTTCTGTTTTGAAACAGCAACATGTATACTTGCAAAATAAGCATGGTAAAGGCTATACATGACATTTTTATTGAAAATATAGATGAAAAATATTATTATAAATAACATAAATCAAATACTAACAAAAGAAAATGATGCTCCAAGCAAAACGCATATCATGTGGTGAATACAAATATAGCTCCAAGTAAAGTTACCGATGAACGAAGACGAAAGAGGGGATGCCATCTGGGGCATCCCCAAACTCAGGCTCTTGGTTGTCCCTGAATATTATCTTGGGGTGCCTTGGGCATCCCCAATCTTAGGGTCTTGCCACTCCTTAGTCCGTAGTCCATCGAAACTTCACCCAAAACTTGAAAACTTCACAACACAAAACTCAACAGAAAATCTCATAAGCTTCGTTAGTATAAGAAAATAAAACCACCACTTAGGTACTGTTGTGAACTCATTCTAAATTAATATTGGTGTAATATCTAATGTATTCCAACTTCTCTATGGTTCATACCTTCCGATACTATTCATAGATTCATCAAAATAAGCATACAACACATAGAAAACAGAATCTGACAAAAACAGAACAGTCTGTAGTAATCTGTATCATTCCAATACTTATGTAACTCAAAAAATTCTGAAATAAATTGGTGGACCTGAGTAATTTATCTATTAATCATCTTAAAAAAGAATCAACCTAAAATCACTCTCCAGTAAAAATGGCAGCTAATCTCGTGAGCGCAAAAGTTTCTGTTTTTTACAGCAAGATCATAAAGACTTCACCCAAGTCTTCCCAAAGGCTCTACTTGGCACAAACACTAATTAAAACATGAAACCACATCAAACCATAGGATATATTAATTATTTATTACTAAACAGGAGCAAAAGCAAAGGACAAAAATAAAATTGGGTTGCCTCCCAACAAGCACTAATGTTTAACGCTCCTAGCTAGGCATGATGATTTCAATGATGCTCACATAAAAGATAAGAATTGAAACATAAAAAGAGCATCATGAAGAATATGACTAGCACATTTAAGTCTAACCCACTTCCTATGCATAGAGATTTTGTGAGCAAACAATTTATGGGAACAATAATCAACTAGCATAGGAAGACAAAACAAGCATAACTTTAAAACTTTAAGCACATAGAGAGGAAACTTGATATTATTGCAATTCCTACAAGCATATATTCCCCCCTCATAATAATTTTCAGTAGCATCATGAATGAATTCAACAATATAACCAACACATAAAGCATTCTTTTCATGATCTACAAGCATAGAAAATTTATTACTCTCCACATAAGCAAAATTCTTCTCATTCGGAATAGTGGGAGTATCATAAGAGACTCGAATACTATAAATTGTTTCCATATTAAAAGAGTAGTGTTCAGAAAAAGGGTAATCATAATCATGACAAGTTTTATAAATATTATCATCACTACTTTTTATAGCATAAGTGTCATCACAATAATCATCATAAATAGGAAGCATGCTATCATCATAATAAATTTGCTCATCAAAACTTGGGAGGCTAAAAATATCGTCTTCATTAAACATAGCATCCCCAAGCTTGGGACAAACATTAATTTCAGCAAATATATTCTCAAATATGTCGTTCTCATCAAACATAGCATCCCCAAGCTTGGGCCTTTTCATATCATAAGCATAATCACTCTCATCATTAATAGTATGAATAGCCCCAATAGTATAAGAATTATCATCATCACAATGAGTAATAGGGGCAACATCATTTGGGACAGATACCTTTCTACCTTTGCTTCTTCGTCTTTTCTTTTCCTTCTTCACATCATGTGTGGGTTGAACCCTCTTTTTTGAGCTCCTTATTAATGAGATTGGTTGAATAGAAAGCTCCTCCTTGTTACCTGATTCATCATAAGAAATAATAGGAGGATATTGGGAAGTCTCTTCCCTTTCATTAGTATTCTCTTTATCTTCTATTTGTTTTCTTTTTTATGTAATTGGCAATATAAGGATTTTCAATGCAATTCACCGCACAATACATAAAAATTTCCTCTAGATCAAAATCAAGAACTTTACCAAGGACAAATTCTGGAAGATCCTTAGTTAAACGTTTTATTTCTTCATAAGCCATAGGCAAACTAAGTTCATTATGATATGCAAGGAAATCAAGTCATCACAATTTTTGGACACAATACGATCATGAAACAATTTGCATTAGGTATTTAAATGATCACGTTCATTGCAAAGTTCACAAGGATCGCAAAGAAATTTTAAATTTTCAGCACAAACATCTAGCCTCTCATGCAACCATTTAGTTTCTAAATACTTATGCCTCGTGCACAATCTATCTTCCCTATTTGGTGTGTACTTGCAAACTCTATGCACTCCACAAAAATCGACATGCTTATAAGAGACATTTTCATCATGACTATTGCAATCATCATTAGTACTATGGATATTCAAAGAGTTCATACTAACAACATTGCAATCATGCTCATCATTCAAAGATTTAGTGCCAAACATTTTATAGACTTATTCTTCTAGCACTTGAGCATAGTTTTCCTTTCCATCATTCTCACGAAAGATATTAAAAAGATGAAACGTATGAGGCAAAATTAATTCCATTTTTTTGTAGTTTTCTTTTATAGAATAAGCTAGTGATAAAACAAGAAACAAAAAGATTCAATTGCAATATCTAAAGATATACCTTCAAGAACTCACCTCCCCGGCAATGGCGCCAGAAAAGAGCTTGATGTTTACGACACAACCTTCTTCTTGTAGACGTTGTTGGGCCTCCAAGTGCAGAGGTTTGTAGGACAGTAGCAATTTTCCTCAAGTGGATGACCTAAGGTTTATCAATCCGTGGGAGGCGTAGGATGAAGATGGTCTCTCTCAAACAACCCTACAACCAAATAACAAAGAGGCTCTTGTGTCCCCAACACACCCAATACAATGGCAAATTGTATAGGTGCACTAGTTCGGCGAAGAGATGGTGATACAAGTGCAATATGGATGGTAGATATAGGTTTTTTAATCTGAAAATATAAAAACAGCAAGGTAACTAATGATAAAGTGAGCACAAACGGTATTGCAATGCTAGGAAACAAGGCCCAAGGTTCATACTTTCACTAGTGCAAGTTCTCTCAACAATAATAACATAACTGGATCATATAACCATCCCTCAACATGCAACAAAGAGTCACTCCAAAGTCACTAATAGCGAAGAACAAACAAAGAGATTATTGTAGGGTACGAAACCACCTCAAAGTTACCCTTTCTGATCGATCTATTCTAGAGTCCGTATTAAAATAACACGAAGCTATTCTTTCCGTTGGATCTATCATAGAGTTCGTACTAGAATAACACCTTAAGACACAAATCAACCAAAACCCTAATGTCACCTAGATACTCCAATGTCACTCAAGTATCTGTGGGCATGATTATACAATATGCATCACACAATCTCAGATTTAGTTATTCAATCAACACAAAGTACTTCAAAGAGTGCCCCAAAGTTTCTACAGGAGAGTCAAGACGAAAACGTGTGCCAACCCCTATGCATAAGTTCACAAGGTCATTGAACCCGCAAGTTGATCACCAAAACATACATCAAGTAGATCACGTGAGTATCCCATTGTCCCACGGATAAGCACATGCAAGACATACATCAAGTGTTCTCAAATCCTTAAAGACTCAATCCGATAAGATAACTTCAAAGGGAAAACTCAATCCATTACAAGAGAGTAGAGGGGGAGAAACATCATAAGATCCAACTAGGATAGCAAAGCTCGCGATACATCAAGATCATGCCGAATCAAGAACATGAGAGAGAGAGAGAGAGAGATCAAACACATAGCTAATTGTACATACCCTCAGCCCCGAGGGTGAACTACTCCCTCCTCGTCATGGAGAGCGCCGGGATGATGAAGATGGCCACTGGTGATGGATCCCCCCTCCGGCAGGGTGCCAGAACAGGGTCCAGATTGGTTTTTGGTGGCTACAGAGGCTTGCGGCGGCGGAACTCCCGGTCTAGGTTTCTTTCTGGAGGTTTCTGTATTTATAGGAATTTTTGGCGTCGGTTTCACGTCAGGGGGGTCTCCGGGCTGTCCACAAGGCAGGGGGCGCGCCCAGGGGGGTGGGTGCGCCCTCCACCCTCGTGGGCAGCCCGGGACTCTTCTGGCCCAACTCTTTCACTCCAGGGGCTTCTTTTGGTCCATAAAAAATCATCAAAAATTGGCACGTCAATTGGACTCCGTTTGGTATTCCTTTTCTGTAAAACTCAAAATCAAGGAGAAAACAAAAACTAGCACTGGGCTCTAGGTTAATAGGTTAGTCCTAAAAATCATATAAAATAGCATATAAATGCATATAAAAATATCCTAGATGGATAATATAATAGCATGGAACAATCAAAAATTATAGATACGTTGGAGACGTATCGCAGCACCATCATACTGAGTAGTGAGAGCAGGTGAAGTGGCATCATCTTCTTCATCGACGACTCTCGCAACAACAGTTGCAGCGGAGGATGAGTACTCCGAATCTTCAATGGAGGGTGTGCGACGCCAACTTGCATTTTGAGGAGGCCTGGAGTCAAACTTGAAATTTTCAGTGAAGCCATCCGCGCGAAGTTCATCTTTAGTGCAGAGCAAGGTGAGACTCTTCCAGGAATGACGACAAGCTTCATGAGCAACAAACGAGTTATTGGTGGCTAAGTTGCGAATGCGATTGACATCCACTAGGATACTCTTCATATGACGCTTTAGCCAATCATGATGTTTGTCCTGCATTTGATGTAAAGCCACCAGAGGCTCATGGTCATTGAGAACGCGAGGACATTTCTGAGGCCTTTGTGCAATGGTGCTTGTAGTGGCTTTGATGTTTGCATGATGTGGTAAGCGCAGGTTTCTAGCCAAGGGAGAGGCATGAGTTGCAACATTGGGCACATGAACACCATCAATGGGCTGTGTGAAGCTCTGGAACTCAGCATTCTGGAGATGGAGGGGCTTCTTTGCAGGCTCAGGGTAGATGGCTTCAATAGACATATCAACATCATGCAAGAAGACAATGTGATTGCGAGCTGATGGCCGATAGTCAACAGTTGAATGAAGCTTAATCAAGGGCATCACCCATGGAGCATAGAACTTCAGACCAAATAGATCAATCCCGGAAGCAGCAAGTTGTCTAATGAAGAAATCCTGAATGTTGAATCTGATGCCATTGACGATGTAGACCACCAAAGTCTTCATGGATCCTTCAAGTTTGGCTTCAGATGAATGGCCTTTGATGGGCCAAAGAGTATGCCTCAGAATGTGATATACTGTGCGTGGCAGATACTCGAGGTCCTTAACAAATAATTCCTTTGGATATTCAGCGTCTTGGGGCAAAAAGGCTTCATCATGCTAAGCATTTGGCTCATGTTTGGCTCAGGCTTCTGAAATATGCTCTGCAGTTCATTCTGATAAAGCAAACAACCAGGTTTGTATAGCTCACCTGGAGTGGGCAGGGAAGTCGGCTCGATGATATCCTGAGCTTTGGCTTCGTGATGCACATCACCTGTCGTCCACTCAAGGATCCAAGTCTTCGGATCCCTGTTGTAGCCTCGAATGTGTAAGGTGGCATAGAACTGCAGGAGGAGCTCTTCATTCCAGTGCTCTTTATCAGTGACTAATGCCAGAAGACCAACATCCCTGAAGCAGTCAAGGGCTTCTTCCAGACATGGCAACCCAGCCATAGCATCACAATTCAGACGCCTGTGCGGAAAAATCCTGTCTTGATTATATAGAATGCAAGAGTAATAGCTTCGCTGTTGGTGGCTCCAAAATCTGTTAGATGAGATCCTTAGCTTCTTGTAAGGGTTCTTGGAACTGTCAAAGAATGTATTGTCTTCTTTGAAACTGAGCATACTGAATGAGCCTTATGTAGTTACAACACTAGGAAGCCTTGGCAGACGCGGCTTTGGCTTCTGGACTTGAGGCCTTCGCTCCACATGATAGTCATACTGTGGTCCTGGAGTGGTAGGAGGAATCATAATTGGCCAGCAAACAGTGACAAGCTGATCGTTATGATCGAAGGCCAATTCCATGGTGTGTATCCGTGGTGGAGAAACAACGCCATTAGTGATGACTGGCGTCACAGTAGATGCATCATTCACATTGGCTTCAGGCTCCACATTGTCTTCAGCCATGATAGGGTCATTGGCTTTAGTAGCAGTGTTGGTGGCAGCCTCATTGTTTTCAACCTCCATTGGGTCAATGACTGGAGGGTCAGGCACGATCACATTCTCTTCAAGAATGACTTGATCAACAACAGGGTGTGTGGCTCCCCCACCATGTCTTCAGCAGTAGCTTCAGACGCTTGATCAATCGCAGAAGGATTCTCTTTAGGGAACACTTGACGTGCCACTAAGCTGGATTGTTGTGAATCGTCTTCTGGAATGGTGGACATGGAGACGGATGGCTTGAGACCTTTGTGAAGCCTGTGAAATGTTGGCGATGCCTTTGGAGATGGAGTGGTCTCCATGTAATTGTCATCATCAAGTACCAGATAGGTTACTTGAGCCGGTGGAGTATGGGGTGTCTTATCTTGAACAGGGGTGCCTTCTTGTTGGCGCTTAGCCCAGGAGTCATCTTGAACAATTGGTGTCAATGGACGACCAATGCTAATGTATTCACTGCTCGTAGGAGCAGGCGATGATACCAACTAGCGCTCGAGCTGAGGAAGGACTTCATCATCAACTACATTGTCTTCATGACCAATGTCTTCAGCTGCGTTGGGGTCAACAGCTGGAACTTCATCAGATTCCGGTGCCTCTATGGGAGCAGGCTCATGAACAACGAGACGACGCTCGCGATTAGCAGAGGCAGGATATGCAACAGAGATGGGTTCAATAACAAGGGGCTCAGGGGCAGCAACATGATCTTTCTTTGAAGACTTAGAGCCCTTAGTCTTCAGCTTTTTCTTGGAAGGGGCATCATTAGATGTATCCTTGTGCTTCCTCTTCCTGGATTCTGCTTCACCTTGCCTGGTCTTCTTGAGCTCAGAAGCAGCTGAGGGGACCTTTGGCTTCGATCCAGTCATGCTGGCAGGGAAGACAGTGTTGGGTTGTCCCTACCTTGCAGTGTCAGGATTAGCTTCAGTATGCTTTTTGCTCTTCTTAGCAGCCATTCTGGGATCAATGCTAGGACGCCCAATAGCTTTCCTCTTTTCAGCTTTATTGTGTGCTTGCACACATTTCTGGTGTAAGACTTCATGCGTTCTCGAGAGCCTTTGGCTTCTTCGCGCTTCTTATGAAATTCAGTTTTGAGGTCATGCATCATCTTCTTGAAGATTTGCACATCTGCCACACTGAGCTTGTGCATTTTCTTCTTGAAATGGGCCTTCTCATAGTCAATCTTGTTCTTGAGCTCGACGATTTTCTGTACCAGGGCCAGCTCATTGGCAATCGTAGAGTGGAATGTGACGCTGATGCCCACTAGCAGTTGCAGACTGTCAATGCTGATGTTCTAGTTGTCTAACCACTCATCAATGAAATTGTTCAAGATGTCAACATCAAAGAGGGGCAGATAACTGAAGATCTCCGCCTCTTGCTTACTCTTGATCAGTATCTCAAGGGCTTCATCACCAAGATCTTCATCGCTTGGCAGATCAGTGGTGTCTTCCTCGTTGTGCAAAATGGCAGCAGGAGTGAGGGGGTGCCCAGTAGCCTTCTTGGGCAATGGCTTCTTGGTCCTCTTGGACACGCAAGATAAATCTTCAGACTACACACTGGATTCAGGCGGTGCAATTTTAGTCACTTCTTGGTTGAAGCTTTTGGAGCAGCAGAGGCAGATGGCTTTGAATCTTTTTCCTTCTTCTTCTTCTTCTTCTTCTTCTTCTTCTTCTGCTTTGGTGGTGATGGAGCATCATCAGAATCAGCTTCTTCAGTAGATTGCTCCACAACAGCTCTCTGGGCAGCAATATGAGACAAAAGCCTGTCGAAGTTGGTGAAGGGGCCAATCCTGTTCTCATTGGCTTCACGAGTTCCATCTAGTCTTGGAGCGGAGGGGCCAGGGTTGAAGTTTAGGCCAAACTCCTTTTGGTTCTTAGCCGATGAATCTTTTGCAAACTGGAAGTTGCACTTGAAAAGATTATCTTCACGACACCATAGGAGAGAAGATGGGTCATCATTCTCAGGCTGCGGTCCTCTGACCATACAGGGATAGAACCCCTGTTCAATAGCTTCAGCCTTGTTCTTCAGTACCAAACCACGGTACAGACAGTCACCTGATGACCCGCAAGTATACGGGATCGCAACAGTTTTCGATAAGTAAGAGTGTCGAACCCAACGAGGAGCTAAAGGTAGAATAAATATTTCCTCAAGTTCTATCGACCACCGATACAACTCTACGCACGCTTGACGTTTGCTTTACCTAGAACAAGTATGAAACTAGAAATACTTTGTAGGTGTGAAAGGCTAGGTTTGCAAGACAATAAAGAGCATGTAAATATAAACTAGGGGCTGTTTGGATAAAGAAGCAATAAAGTAAATATTAATAGAGAGCTTTTTGTTATGAGAAAGTTATTTGTCCAAGGCAATCGATAACTAGACCGGTAATCATTGTTGCAATTCTATTTGAGGGAGAGGCATAGGTAACATATCATCCCTTACTTGGAATTCTGTGCACTTATGATTGGAACTCTAGAAAGCATCCGCAAATACTAAAGATTCATTAAGGTAAAACCCAACCATAGCATTAAAGTATCAAGTCCCCTTTTATCCCATACGCAAACAACCTACTTACTCGGGTTTGTGCTTCTGTTCACTCACGCCACCCACCATAAGCAAATCATAACCATATTGCAAACCCTACAGCGGGAATCCCTCACGCTTGCACGACACGGAGGGCACAATAGGACAGCACCAATAATAAAACATGCAACTCAAACCAATCACGATCATCAATTAACCCATAGGACAAAACGGATCTACTCAAACATCATAAGATAGCCATACATCATTGGGGAATAATATATAGCATTGAGCGTCATGTTTAAGTAGAGATTACAGCGGGTAAGAGAGAGGTTACACCGCTGCATAGAGGGAGGAAGAGTTGGTGATGAAGGCGGTGAAGTTGTTGGTGAAGATCACGATGATGATGATGGCCCCCGGCAGCGCTCCGGCGTCACCGGAAGCAAGGGGGGAGAGCCCCCCTTCTTCTTCTCCTTCCTTGACCTCCTCCCTAGATGGGAGAAGGGTTTCCCCTCTGGTCCTTGGCTCCCATGGCTTGGGAGGGGCGAGAGCCCCTCCGAGATTGGATCTATCTCTCTGTTTCTCTCTGTTTCTGCGTTCTCTGATTCTACCCCTTCACTGTTCCTTAATATCTGGAGATCCGTAACTCCGATTGGGGTGAATCTTTCGCCCAGATTTTTCTTATAAAATTAGCTTTCTTGCGGAAAAAGAAGGGCATCAACCACCTTACGGGTGACCCACGAGAGCCCAGGGCGCGCCCAGGGATAGGGGGGCGCCCCCTGTCTCGTGGCCACCTCAGACACTGTTTCGCGTTGATTCTTCCTCCAGAAAATCTCAAATATTCCAAAATAATTTTTCGTCCGTTTTTATCCCGTTTGGATTCCGTTTGATATTGGTTTTTTGCGAAACATAAAACATGCAACAGACAGGAACTGGCACTGGGCACTGGATCAATATGTTAGTCCCAAAAATAATATAAAAAGTTGCCAAAAGTATATGAAAGTTGAAGAATATTGGCATGGAACAATAAAAAATTATAGATACGATGGAGACGTATCAGCATCCCCAAGCTTAATTCCTGCTCGTTCTCGAGTAGGTAAATGATAAAAAAAGATAAGTTTTGATGTGGAATGCTACCTAGCATAATCTTGATCATATGTCTAATCATGGCATGAATATTAAGACACGGGTGATTCAAAGCAATAGTCTATCATTTGAAATAAAAACAATAATACTTCGAGTGTACCAATAAAGCAATCATGTCTTTTCAAAACAACATGGCCAAAGAAAGTTATCCCTACAAAATCATATAGTTGGGCTGTTGCTCTATCTTCATCACACAAAGTATTTAATCATGCACAACCCCGATGACAAGCAAAGCAATTGTTTCATACTTTAATAATCTCAAACTTTTTCAACTTTCACGCAATACATGAGCGTGAGCCATGGACATAGCACTATAGGTGGAATAGAATATGATGGTGGGGGTTATGTGGAGAAGACAAAAAGGGAGAAAGTCTCACATCGACTAGGCGTATCAATGGGCTATGGAGATGCCCATCAATAGATATCAATGTGAGTGAGTAGGGATTGCCATGCAACGGATGCAATAGAGCTATAAATGTATGAAAGCTCAAACTGAAAACTAAGTGGGTGTGCATCCAACTTGCTTGCTCATGAAGACCTCAGGCATTTGAGGAAGCCCATCATCGGAATATACAAGCCAAGTTCTATAATGAAAATTCCCACTAGTATATGAAAGTGATAACTCAAGAGACTCTCTATATGAAGAACATGGTGCTACTCTGAAGCACAAGTGTGGTAAAAGGATAGTAACATTGCCCCTTCTCTCTTTTTCTCTCATCCTCCCCTTTTTTTAATTATTTTTTCTTTTTGGTGAGCTTCTTTGGCCTCTTTTTTTATTTGGGCTTCTTTGGCCTCTTTTATTTTTCATAAAGTCCGGAGTCTCATCCCGACTTGTGGGGGAATCATAGTCTCCATCATCCTTTCCTCACTGGGGCAATGCTCTAATAATGATGATCATCACACTTTTATTTACTTACAACTCAATATCTAGAACAAATATATGACTCTATATGAATGCTTCCGGCGGTGTACTGGGATATGCAATGATCTAGCATAGCAATGACATCAAAAAACAGACAAGCCATGAAAACATCATGCTAGCTATCTTACGATCATGCAAAGCAATATGACAATGAATGCTCAAGTCATGTATATGATGATGATGGAAGTTGCATGGCAATATATCTCGGAATGGCTATGGAAATGCCATGATAGGTTGGTATGGTGGCTGTTTTGAGGAGGATATAATGAGGCTTATGTGTGATAGAGCATATCGTATCACGGGGTTTGGATGCACCGGCGAAGTTTGCACCAACTCTCAAGGTGAGAAAGGGCAATGCACGGTACCGAAGAGGCTAGCAATGATGGAAAGGTAAAAGTGCGTATAATCCATGGACTCAACATTAGTCATAAAGAACTCATATACTTTTTGCAAAAATCTACAAGCCATTGAAAACAAAGTACTACGGGCATGCTCCTAGGGGGATAGATTGGTAGGAAAAGACCATCGCTCGTCCCCGATCGCCACTCATAAGGAAGACAATCAATACATAAATTGTGCTCCAACTTCATCACAAAGCGGTTCACCATACGTGCATGCTACAGGAATCACAAACCTCAACACAAGTGTCTCTACAATCACAACCACCCACTAGCATGACTCTAATATCACCACCTTTATATCGCAAAACTATTGCAAGGAATCAAACATATCATATTCAGCGATCTACAAGTTTTATGTAGGATTTTATGGCTAACCATGTGAATGACCAATTCCTGTCATCTCTCTAAATTGATATAAGTGAAGCAAGAGAGTATAGGTCTTTCTACAAAAGATGTGCCCACGCTCTAACAATGATAAGTGAAGCAAAAGAGCATTCTACAAATGGCGGTTTTTTATATGAAGAGAAACAGGCAATCCAAACTTCAAATGATATAAGTGAAGCACGTGAAGCATTCTATAAAGCCATACTCAAAAGATTTAAGTGAAGTGCAATGAGAATTCTATAAATCAACTAAGGACTATCTCATACCAGCATGGTGTAAAAAAGGAAAGTGAAAACTAAATGCAAAAGACACTCCAAGACTTGCACATAATGCATGAACGAAACGAATTCGAAAACATACCGATACTTGTTGAAGAAAGAGGGGATGCATTCCGGGGCATCCCCAAGCTTAGACGCTTGAGTCTCCTTGAATATTTACTTGGGGTGCCTCGGGCATCCCCAAGCTTGATCTCTTGCCTCTCTTCCTTTTTCTCATATCGAGACATCCTCGATTAGACACTACATCCACACAAAACTTCAACAGAAAACTCGGTAAGATCCGTTAGTATAATAAAGCAAATCACCACTCTGAGTACTGTTGCAAACCAATTCATATTTTGTTTTTGCATTGTGTCTACTGTAATATAGCTTTTCCATGGCTTAATCCACTGATATAAATTGATAGATTCATCAAAACAAGCAAACTATGCATCAAAAACAGAATCTGTCAAAAACAGAACAGTCTGTAGCAATCTGAACATCCACCATACTTCTGGTACACCAAAAATTCTACCAAAATTAGGAAACATAAACATGTTGTACAGCAAGACAATGCAAAAGTAATCAGAACCAATTGACCTTCCAGTTAAAAATGTAAAATCGTGCACTACAGCCAAAGTTTCTGTCCTGCACCTTACAAAACCAACAAGCATTGTAAACATCCTAAAGGCAAACCTTGGCACATTATTTTATAATACAATGGAATTATACAAGGGGATAATTATTTTTGATGAAAATTTTCTGTAATCAAGATTCACCAAGTTTCTATGAGCATGAACAAAGTTCAAGGAGCTCTCCCACTTCAACAATGCTTGTCTTTCTCACTTTCACTTCCCTTTTCGAAAAGTTTTTAGGTTCCCCTCTTTATTTTTTTTGTTTTTAAACTATATGAAAGCACTCAACAGAAATAAATGACTCTCTAAAACTTCCGGGTTGTCTCCCTGGCAGTGCTTTCTTTAAAGCCATTAAGCTAGGCAAATAGTGCTCAATTAATGGATCCACCCGGATCCCAAGGTATATCAAAGCCAATTTTAATTAACAATGATTTGTAATTTAGTAGTGAGCACAAAGTAACATATATCAAGCAACAACGAAGTCTAACTCTCTTCCTATGCATCGGCATGTCATAAAAGAACAATTCATGCACACCAAGTAAAGGCCAACGCATAGTATAAGCAGTTTCTTGCAATTCTATCGTGTTGGAAACATAAAGAGGCGGAGATGTAATTCCTCTCTCATAATAATTGCAAGTAGGAGCAGCAAGCACATGCATATTATATTCATCAAAATCATCATGTGCAATGGTAAAAGGCAACCCATCAATATAATCCTTACTAAGCGCAAACTTCTTCGATATAGTGTAGTTTGGAGAATTCAAAAAGATAATAGGACTATCATGCGTGGGTGCAATAGCAACAATTTCATGTTTAACATAAAGAACTATAGAAAGTTCATCTCCATAAGCATAATTCATATTGGCATCTTGGCCACAAGCATAGCAAGCATCATCAAAAAGGGATATTTCAAACAAATTCAAGGGATCATAGCAATCATCATAGCAATCATCCTTCGGTAAGCACAAAGGGGAATTAAATAATGTATGAGTTGGAGGGTTACTCTCATTAGAAGGTGGGCACGGGTAGCTAATCCGCTCTTCCTCCTTTTGTTCTTCGCTCTCCTCATCATATTTTTCATCCAATGAGCTCACTGTTTCATCAATTTCTTCTTCCATAGCTTCCTGCAAAATATTAATCTCTTCTTGGACAGCATTGACTTTCTTCATAAAAGCATTAATATAGTAATTGTATTCATAATTTTCATAGCAATATCCAAGTATAGCAAGATTTTCCGGCCTATAACCATCATCATCAAAAGCTTCATACTTTTCAAACAAAGCTTCAATATCATAGGCAGCCTTAAAAGCAACAAATTCTTCTATTTGTTCGACACCATAGTAATCATATATACCATTAGCATAGGAAGCTAAGGTTTCATTATCGTTAAATTTGCATGAAAAGGGGAGGTGTGGAGCCTCCATCCTAGAGCAACAAGTAATATCATATCTCAAGCATAGATTCCAGGCATACCAACGCAACATAATAAATTGATCCCATAATAGTTTCCCTTTTTGTGTCGAGCGATAATCCCTAAAGTATTCATGTTGATCCAACGTGTCTCCCATTATAAAGTAGAATGGGGCTTTCTCATGATTATCAAAGTAGTACATAATATCTCTCGCATAATAAGAGTCGGGGGTTTTAGGAGTTACCCCATCTACATGAGTAGCAAGTACATCTACTTTTTTTGGTATTTTGCGTTCCATATCCATAACTAAAGATAGAGAACAACTTAGAACAGCAAATAAAAATTACTTAGTGATAAAGCAAACAAGCACACACGAGAATATTCACCCCACGCTATGACTCCCCGGCAACGGCGCCAGAAAAAGGTCTTGATGACCCGCAAGTATACGGGATCGCAACAGTTTTCGATAAGTAAGAGTGTCGAACCCAACGAGGAGCTAAAGGTAGAATAAATATTTCCTCAAGTACTATCGACCACCGATACAACTTTACGCACACTTGACGTTCGCTTTACCTAGAACAAGTATGAAACTAGAAATACTTTGTAGGTGTGAAAGGCTAGGTTTGCAAGACAATAAAGAGCATGTAAATATAAACTAGGGGCTGTTTGGATAAAGAAGCAATAAAGTAAATATTAGTAGAGAGCTTTTTGTTACGAGAAAGTTATTTGTCCAAGGCAATCGATAACTAGACCGGTAATCATTGTTGCAATTCTATTTGAGGGAGAGGCATAGGCTAACATATCATCCCTTACTTGGAATTCTATGCACTTATGATTGGAACTCTAGCAAGCATCCACAAATACTAAAGATTCATTAAGGTAAAACCCAACCATAGCATTAAACTATCAAGTCCCCTTTTATCCCATACGCAAACAACCTACTTACTCGGGTCTGTGCTTCTGTTCACTCACGCCACCCACCATAAGCAAATCATAAACATATTGCAAACCCTACAGCGGGAATCCCTCACGCTTGCGCGACACGGAGGGCACAATAGGACAGCACCAATAATAAAACATGCAACTCAAACCAATCACGATCATCAATTAACCCATAGGACAAAACAGATCTACTCAAACATCATAAGATAGCCATACATCATTGGGGAATAATATATAGCGTTGAGCACCATGTTTAAGTAGAGATTACAGCGGGTAAGAGAGAGGTTACACCACTGCATAGAGGGAGGAAGAGTTGGTGATGAAGGCGGTGAAGTTGTTGGTGAAGATCGCGGTGATGATGATGGCCCCCGGCAGCGCTCCGGCGCCACCGGAAGCAAGGGGGAGAGAGCCCCCCTTCTTCTTCTCCTTCCTTGACCTCCTCCCTAGATGGGAGAAGGGTTTCCCCTCTAGTCCTTGGCTCCCATGGCTTGGGAGGGGCGAGAGCCCCTCCGAGATTGGATCTATCTCTCTGTTTCTCTCTGTTTCTGCGTTCTCTGATTCTACCCCTTCACCGTTTCCTTTATATCTAGAGATCCGTAACTCCGATTGGGGTGAATCTTTCGCCCATATTTTTCTTGTAAAATTAGATTTCTTGCGGCAAAAGAAGGGCATCAACTGCCTTACAGGTGGCCCACGAGAGCCCAGGGCGCGCCCAGGGGTAGGGGGCGCGCCCCCCTGTCTCGTGGCCACCTCGGACACTGTTTCACATTGATTCTTCCTCCGGAAAATCCCAAATATTCAAAAATAATTCTCCGTCCGTTTTTATGCCGTTTGGATTCCGTTTGATACTTTTTTTCTGCTAAACATAAAACATGCAACAGACAGGAACTGGCACTGGGCACTGGATCAATATGTTAGTCCCAAAAATAATATAAAAAGTTGCCAAAAGTATATGAAAGTTGAAGTATATTGGCATCAAACAATCAAAAATTATAGATACGACGGAGACGTATCATCACCCCACAGGCGCTTGATGGCATTCTTTTCAGCATAATCAGGTGTTACAAACCTGTATTTGAACCATTGCTCTGCCCAATATCTTCGGATCCATTAGATCCGGTTCTTGCACTGGGTTGTAACACCCCAAAAAATTAACCATGATTTGTTTATTAAAATTTTGCCAGGAAATTAATTTTTTATTTTCTGGATTTATCTTTTGATTTCAGAATAATTCTTTTCTTTTGAATTGTGGAGTTTTTACCCCAAGTGAAAACTTTCCAAAAATAGTGTTGACCCTCTCAAGAAACATTTCTTTTATCAGTGGAATTATTTATATGATTATGTTCCCTGAGCTCCATTTCTCTTAAAAATGATTTTTATAAGCTTTAGAGCCTCTGTTGCACTACAACCCTTTAAGATACTCCTTTAAAAATTCCACCAAAATTTGGGGATGACATGTGAGGTTCCTAAATCACTTTTATGCAAAAACTTCTCTTAATCATTTGGGGATTTTGAGCCCTACCTCAAGTTTTCAAATCTGGATCAATTTATGGTTTGCACTGCAACCTATTTAAATATTTCTTTAAAAATTACATAAAAATTTGGAGATGTCAGTAGATGCATATAATTCATTTTTATGCAAAAACCCATGAGTGTTCTTTGAAAAATTTGAGCAAATCATCCTCTTTTGCTCTCTGGTCCAGTTAGATGTTTTGTACTACAACTCTATTTTATTCTTCTCTAATGCCCATGATCTTTCTCCTGCTTATAGACCATCCTACAAAACCCTTAAGTCCACGAGAGTGGCCGCATTGGAGTATTTTTGGTCCATGCAATGATAGCCTTTAGTTTCTGTCCAGATTTGGTTTCCTCAAAAACTTGCACTAACAAGTTTCTGGTCTTGGCTAACTAACCTTGCCACCATCACCTACACCTAAAGAGACACTGATCTAGAGATTTTGGCCACCCCAAGAGATACCTAGATGCCCTTGGCATTTCATCGAGCAGGTTAGGAGCATGGCCAGTTTTGGCATGCTTTTGGACTTGCCTTATGAAGTTGCCCTAATGGACAGCATGTCCATTAAGCTCCTAGCTAACCCTAACCCAGGCCTGTTAATCCTCAGCCTCATCCAAGTCCTCTAGCACGCGCTGGCATTGCGTCGAGCACCTCGCGTGCGCGTGCTGGGCGCGCACAGAGCGCACGTTTTGCACGCGCGTGCACCGAGTCGCCGCGTCCCACTGCCGCCTCTCCGCGCTCGTTCTGGCCACTCCCCTCGCACAGCCAGCACGCCCGACCCCTTCCTCGCTGCAGAGCCGCCCTGGCCCCCCTCCTGGCGCCCTATAGCACCGCCGTCAGGTCGGCCATGGCAGCAAGCGGGCGGCCGCAGCAGCTCCTGCCGTGGCCGGCGCCGCCCAAGCCATACGCGTGTGCCAGCTGCCCTCTGGAGCAGCCCGAGCTTATCCAAGAACACTTCTGCTAGCGCCCGTCATCGCCATGCACCCCCTGCTGCAACAGAACGACGGTTCGCCGGCGTTCTTATCCACGGCCACGGGAACCGACCTCTCCGGGCTATATATAGCCCCCCCGATCATGCCCAAGCTCGTCAGCAGCCTCGTTCGAGTAGTAGGAAGCCCCCATCCTCCCCAGTTGGCCAGAAGCCCTTCCCTTCCCCATCTCCGGCAGGTTCGGCCGCCGCCGCCCTCCGGTCCCGTTTGCCGCAAGTAGAACACCCCCGATCCATCCAGCGCCACCGTTCGACTCCCCATGGCCTCGCGGAGCCGCCCAACCTCTCAAACACGACCGGGAGCCACCGTAGCCCAAACCCCCAATCCCTCCCGAAACCACCTCCGCCGCAAAGCTCGCCGCCGGCGACTCCCTTAGTCCCCGCCAGCCTGTCAACCACCGGGAGGACCGCCCTGGACTGGTGGATCCATCCCCACCCTCAGAACCCCGCGGCGAGCCGCCGCTCATCGGCGTCGATCACCGGAGCCCCGCCTCTGCTCGGACAGAGGAGGAAGGAGGCGGGGGCGACTGGTCAAACCTGACTAGTGGGCCCAGGGGACCCACTGTTAGTGACCCAGCGCCGATCCACGCTGGATAAGTGAAAGCGTAAAGTCTCAAGTACGCTTCCCCCCCCCCCCAAACCGTTTTTCTTTTTTTCCAGTTTCTTTTATTTATTTATTAAAAACAGAATTTGACTGAAACTTTGACTGGCTATATCTTTTTAAATATAACTCCAAATGAGTTGATTCTTTTTCCTACCTCTCTCAAATTTCACCTAGTTTATTTTAAGATTTATTTCAAAAATAATTAGGCAAATTTTTTGTACTGTTTTTAAAGTTTGTGTTAATTTGAATATTTTCAAAAATAGGATTTTGAAGAAGACAACTTTCAAAAAATTTGGAATGCACCCTGCCTCTCCACAACTTGAAGGCAAGCATTCTGAACCCTGGCATAATATTCTTGTGTGTTGTTTGATACGGTTACAACACCACCCTAACCCGAAGAATTCGTTATTTTATGTGATGATATGATCATACTCGTGAGTGCAAAAACGAATATCCTTGCTGTTGGAAAATGGTTATGCTTGCAATAGTAATCATCCTCGTATACCTTTCATGCCTATTGGAAGAAAGCCGGGAAAGCCTCTGTCATGGGTAGGCACGAGCTTGTCCCTAGTTCCTCGTCGAGACGGTTGTGTCTGGTATGGCATGATGAGGTATGATGAGTGGTGATTCTGTCTGTTGGTTGAAATATATTGGTTATGCTAATCATGCAGGGAATACTTAAACCTCCTGAGTCGATCGTAGATCGAGTCTTGTTCCAGTAACCCCCATACTTGTTTCGTACTACCACTTGTCCCTGCCATAGGTAGGTTACGGTTCAGTAAGTTGTCAACCCCTTTCTAGCACACACCGTACAGAGAGGCCATGGTGGAAGATACCGGCTACATCCGGTAGGCATGCCACGTGGTCCGGGGGCATGGGTGTTTCCGGTTGTAGCCGAGGGGGTAGCTCCCCTAGTTTGCGCACGATAGAAATTTTGTGATCCCATGCTAATAGAGGTTGTAGCCTCCCCACTTAGAGTTTTGCTTAACGAGTGTCGTGGGTGATTCCAGACACTGGTAAGTCAGGCTAGTGTGTGCGGTCAGGTGTGTTTTCAATTAAAAGACCGTAGACGGAATTAGTCCCAATGGACTAAAGGAATCCGTTACTCGTGGGTAAAGAGTACACCCTCTGCAGAGATTATATCTATTCGAATAGCCTGTCCATGGTTAAGGACTACAGTCTGGGATGGGTCAAGTGTCGGTCTTAGTGTCGGTTTTCGGAGGAAAAACCGCTAAACCAGAACATTGACCTGTGATATATGATGATGATTATTATTATTATCATGGAGTAACCGTTTATATTATTTGAATTATTTGGTATCCCTGGGATGGTTCTACCTCCTGGATATTCACTGTAATTATTCTCTTATAAGCCCTTTATGTGGTGTCGCTCAGACGCCCGACTGTGGCATGCTTGTTATCTAAATTATTTATAAGCCCTTTATGTGGTGTCGCTTAGACGCCCGACTGCGGCATGCCTGTCATTATATCACTTATAAGCCCTTTATGTGGTGTCGCTCAGACGCTCGACTGTGGCATGCTTGTTATTTAAATTATTTATAAGCCCTTTATGTGGTGTCGCTCAGACGCCCGACTGTGGCATGCTTTAAATTATTATCCTTTCGAGGCGTCACTTCAGACACCCGATCAGTGCATTCTATTCCTACTCTATTATTGTATATTCAAGTTATGAATAACCTGTCTGTGTGCATCATGGGTTTTATTTTTTTGACTGATGTTGAGATTATAGAATATTTCTAAGCATGATTATCATCTGATATATTATACTTGTGTTCACAATGTTTGCGAGTACATTCAAAGTACTCACTGGCTTGTCCCTGGCTATTGTCTTGGCCAGATTTCTTGCACGAAGAGGAGTGTTGCGATGACAGCCCCGGAGCATACGCAATGATGATAGCAGCCTCGCAAAGATAGGAGTTACCCTGGTCAGTTGTTCCTATGGGAAATGGAGTCCCATAGACGCTGATGAACCACAAACCGCTTCCGCCATCAACCACTAGCGATCTTGTGTTGTACTCATAGGCCAGAATGGTCTTGTACTACATACTATGTATTTTTCTTGGAGTTTCTGTATCAAGTTGGTGTCTCATCAGCTAACAGTAATCCTGGGGCTGGTGAGCACAAGGGCCATTTTCTGGGGAATTAATACCCGGAAAACTGGTCGCGGATGGGTGTAGCTCTCCTCTGGGTTAGACTTGTAGTGTTCATACAAATCTTCAGGCAAATCAAGTGCAGTGTTGCCACGGTGTTGCCTGCCTCCTTTCCATGCAGACTTCTTTGAAGCCATAACATTCAGACTGATTGGCTTCAACACAGTGAAAGGCTTCCGCCTGCTGGTCAGGCAAGAACTAGCTTCAGGAGGTTCTGTGTGACGCTGTAAGAATTCTGCAAATGAATGCTGACTACGAGAACCAAGGGATTGTCCCACGGACATGTACCTATGACAACATTAGGGATGCGAGGGAAGGGGAAGAGGTCATATGAATTCTCAGAAGATTTTGAAGATAAATCAGTTTAGAAGACATTAACCTTACAGTGCAAAGACATTCACTTATTGAAGGAAGTTGGTTCCAGATTTGTACAAATCCGTGAATAGGTACAAGTGAGGAATCAACTAGTTTTGATGCATAAGTGAACATACTTTGCAAAACATGAGATTCGGAAAGAGACAGGTCCAGATTTGGAAGTGTATAAACCACTTTTGGTTGAAGTGGATGGATTTGACAGATTGAAAAGACTGTAAAAAGTAGGTTTTAATTACCACAGATGAACTGCTAGACGAAGTAGACGAGAGGCCGAGTAGTCCAATCTTTCGCGCCCTAACTTGGTGGTGGAAGACACCTACGGCGGCGGCGGAGAGGAAGAGGTCCGCAGCCGGCGTGAGGACGACATCGAAGAAGTCACAGTAGCTAAGCGCTTCGTCTCCAGTGTCAACGCGGGCTAGCGGAGGCGCTAGGGTTTGAGCGAGGTGGAGAGGTGGAAGAAGGAATTTTGACCGCGAGGGGTGTGTATTTATAAGGAGCAAGAGGGTGGCACAGCGCAATTACGCAGGTGCCCCTGGTGGTTCACATCTGAAGAACACGTGGCGTGCATGCAACTTATCAGGAGTTGATCTATGTTCCCACGCACACCAAGATTGTCGGGTGGTTGTTCCGGCTTCTCCGGTTTTTAGGCAAAAGGATAGAACATTAAAAGCAGTTTGTAAATGTGTGTCTCTGTATCTTCTGCTGACAAGGACACAGAGAAGATATTCGACAAGTGTCAACAGAATGCACATGACTTGGACAAAAAGAATTTTAGGGAGTAGCACAGAAGGGATTACGGTTCGATCACATTCACTTAGGTCAGAAAAATAGCAACATGAGGACATAGCTATAAGTGAATGTTGTAGAGGACAGAACACATATGCAGATACAATTATTACTGAAGACAAATCAATATTGCAAAGATATAGATTTGAAGATAAACCAATGTTGAATATAATCCAAATGCGAAAATAATGCAGTTATGATGCCAAATGAAAATCTTCGAAAAGTTTTGGTGGTGGCGTTACCCACCGTATAGGAAGTATTAGACCCAGACACGACGCACAATTATCATGGCGCTCCGAAGTCAAATTCCATGTTAATGTATTTACACTCAAAGGGTAAGTCTTCATTGATTGAAGAAATATGTTACTTCGTGTGTTGCACATCTAAGTCATCAACATGCATAAGCGTTAGGATGTGTGTCCATTCACTAGACATTTGAGGATTCTAAGATATTTAGCTCACACCGCAGCTTGCAAAACCTCTTCTCATCCAAGGGCTTAGTGAAGATATCAGCCAGTTGCTCTTCAGTGTTGACGTGAATGGTATCAATGCCTTCCTTGTTGACATGATCTCTAAGAAAGTGATGACGAATCTCGATGTGCTTTGTCTTCGAGTGCTGAACTGGATTCTTGGAAAGCTTGATGGCACTTTCATTGTCGCGGAAGAGTGGCACATTCTTTGTGTTGATGCCATAGTCCTTGAGAGTTTTCTTCATCCAGAGAAGCTGAGCACAGCATGATCCATCAGCAATGTATTCAGATTCAACAGTGGAGAGTAATACACAGATCTGCTTCTTTGAAGACACCAACATGAGATCGTCCAAGAAAGTGACATGTTCCTGAAGTGGACTTGTGATCAACCTTGTCACCAGCATAATCAACATCAGAATATCCAACCAGATCAAATGTTGAGCCCTTTGGATACCATAATCCTAGTGTTGGGGTGTGAGCCAAATATCTAAGTATTCGCTTCACCGCTAGGTGATGCGACTCCTTTGGTGCTGCTTGGAATCGGGCACACATGCAAACGCTAAGCATAATATCAGGCCTAAATGCACATAAATAGAGAAAAGAACCAATCATGGAGCGGTATACCTTTTGATAGAACTCTTTACCATTGCCGTCAGGGCTGAGATGACTTTTGGTTGGCATTGGCATCGTGTACCCTTTGCAGTCTTGCATTCCAAACTTTTTCAGGCAATCCTTGAGGTATTTTTCTTGCGATATGAAGATGCCATTGCACTGTTGATGGATTTGAAGACCAAGGAAGAATTTCAGCTCCCCCATCATGGACATTTGATATTGCTCTTGCATCATGTATCCAAACTCATCACTGTATCTCTTATCAGTGCATCCGAAGATAATGTCATCTACGTATATTTGACACACAAATAGTTCACCATCATATGTCTTTGTGAAGAGAGTGGGATCTAGTGCACCAAGTTTGAAGCCTTTGCTCTTTAGTAATTCCTTTAGTGTGTCATACCAAGCGCGAGGTGCTTGTTTGAGGCCATACAGTGCCTTGTTGAGCTTGTACACCATATCAGGATGCTTAGGATCTTCAAAACCAGGCAGTTGAGCGACATGCACTTCTTCCTCGATTTTGCCGTTGAGAAAGGCACTCTTCACATCCATTTGATAAGAAGAATGTTGTGATGATTGGCATAAGGCAGCAGTATGTGAATGGTTCAAGCTGAGCCATAGGAGCAAAGGTTTCATCGAAGTCTATTCCTTCCACTTGTGTGTAACCTTGAGCAACGAGCGGGCTTTGTTTCTGAAAACTTGACCAAGTTCATCTTGCTTGTTGCGATAGATCCATTTCGTGCCAATGACATTGTGCTTGCGAGGATCAGGGCGTTTGACAAGCTCCCAGACATTATTCAGCTCAAACTATTGAAGCTCATCTTGCATAGCTTGAATCCATTCAAGTTCCGTGAAGGCTTCTTCAACTTTCTTGGGTTCAGATATAGAGACAAAAGCAAAGTGACCACATAAGTTTGCTAGTTGTGTAGCTCTTGATCGAGTGAGAGGGCCAGGAGCGTTGATGCTATCAATGATCTTCTCAATTTGTACTTCATTTGCAACCCGAGGGTGAGCTAGATGAAGATTTTGATCTGACTGACTGTTGTTTTCGTCTTCAGCATTGGCTTCGGACTGAGCATTGTCTTTCGGTTGATTAGGTGCAGAAATGATGATCTCATCCTCAGCCAGTTCCTCTATGGGTATGATTTCTCCAGTACCCATTTAACTTGATAGCTTCACCTGGTGTAGATTCATCTAGTACATTTGGCAGGTGCTCTCTTTGCGAGCTGTTAGTCTCATTGAACTGCACATCCACAGTTTCAACCACTTTATAGTGAAAGAGGTTGAAGACTCTGTAGGTGTGCGAGTCCTTTTCATAGCCAAGCATAAAATATTCATGTGCTTTGGTGCAAATTTAGACGTGTGATGTGGATCTTTGATCCAACACCTAGCACCAAAGACTTTGAAGTAACTGACATTTGGCTTCTTACCAGTCAAAAGTTCATAAGATGTCTTCTTGAAGAACTTGTGAAGATATACTCTATTGATGATGTGGCATGCAGTATCAATAGCTTCAGGCCAGAATTTTCTTGGAGTCTTGTACTCATTGAGCATCGTTCATGCCATCTCAATGAGTGTTCTGTTCTTGTGCTCCATGATGCCATTCTGCCGAGGGGTGTAAGGAGCAGAGAACTCATGTGTGATGCCCAAAGTATCAAGATAAATGTCGAGGCCAGCGTTTTTGAACTCAGTGCCATTGCCACTCTGGATGTGCTTGATCTTGATGCCATAATTCGTCATGGCCCGGTTTGTGAAGCGTCTGAAGACATCCTGCACTTCAGTCTTATAGAGAATTATGTGCACCCAGGTGTATCTAGAGTAATCATCAACAATAACGAAGCCATAGAGATGTGCAGTAGTAGTGAGAGTAGAGTAGTTCGTAGAGGCAAATAGATCCATGTGAATCAGCTCGAAGGGGCGTGAGGTGGTCATGATTGTCTTCGAGGGATGCTTGGCTCTCGTCATCTTTCCAGCTTCACAGGCACCACATAGATGATCCTTCTTAAACTTGACGCCCTCGATGCCAATGATGTGCTTCTTCTTTGCGAGAGTGTACAGGTTCCTCATGCCTGCATGTCCTAGCCATCGATGACATAGCCAACATTCTGAAGCCTTTGCTAGAAGACATACGGCAAAGCTGTGGTCCTGCTGAGAAATCAACCATATATAGATCACCTCTTCGATAGCCTTCGAAGACTAGAGATTTGTTAGATTCCATTAGCACAAGACAACGATATTTTCCAAATATCACAATCATGTTCAGATCATAGAGCATTGACACAGACACTAAGTTGTAACCAAGGGATTCAACAAGCATCACTTTATCCATGTGCTGATCCTTTGAGATAGTAACTCTACCAAGACCCAATACCTTACTTTTACCAGTGTCAGCGAATGTGATGTGGCTCTTAGTAGAAGGACGTAGGGTTGAATCCATTAGAAGACTTCAATCACCAATCATGTGGTTGGTGCAGCCGCTATCCATGATCCATTCTGTGGCTTTCGGAGTTGTACCCTACAGTATAGTTAGCGGGATAGGCTTCACCAAGAGTATTGTGAAGCAGAAACATGTAGTGAACAAGCATATTATCAAAGTTTAAATCCTGGTTAGGCATGATAGGATGCTCGTCAAGGAACCCTGGGACGAAATACATGATAAGACTATTTGAGAATTTTATCTTGCATCCCACAAGATGTTTTAGGTCTCCAGCATTGTTGTCAGAAGATTTTGCTTTTCAGCTGGAGACCTTTCCTTGCAAAAAAGTTAATTCTTCTTAACCACCCACATCTTCAGGGGTGGCTTAGAAGCAATGAGTCTAAGTGCAACATCTGAGAACTTTGGCTTGGGATCCCTAGTAAATAGCTTCGTAGGAGGAGAATAATACTCATAGGAATATGCAGAAAAGTTCTTAGTTTTGTGAACATAGTGGTTGGATGAAACACGCTCATATTCATGAGTCTCATAGCGATTCTCCTGCAAAACATTGATGTTAGGGTGACCATAAATGGTCCTCTGTCTGTATGAAGCCTTTGGACCATATGACGCATTTGGTCGAGGGTTTGTCTTCTTCCTAGGTGGTGTCATGATGACATTCACGGGAAGCTTCTCAAGACAGCTTTTGGGCACCCAGATCTTCTTTTGGGGTGACCCATTCCTACAGTTAGTACCAATGTACCTGCCAAACACTTTATCATTTTGATTCTTAAACAATTTATAATTTGCATCAAAGGATTCATCAATGACAATTGGATTAGCACAAGTGAAGCCAGATAAAGAGATGTGTCCAATGAAGGATCCTTAGCAGGAACCTAGGTGGTTTTGGGGTACTGCTCAGGCGTCCAATATGAACCATCGACGTTCATTTTCCTCTCGAACCCAACACCCTCTTTCTTGGGGTTTCGGTTCAGAATCTGTTTCTTGAGGACATCACACAGAGTTTGATGCCCTTTGAGTCTTTTATACATGCCAGTCTCAAGCAATGTCTTCAACCTAGCATTCTCATCAGCAATAGTAGTGGCATCCTCAGTAGAGGGGTTAGTTACCACATCATCAGTTAAAGATATTGCAACATCAGAGGCAGTAGAACATTCAGCAACAGAGACAGCATTATTGCGCATGGTGGAACAAATTCTACCTGAGCGGTATTGATCTGTTGGGCGAGTAGTGAATCATTCTCCTTTTGAAGATCTTCACGAGACGCTCTCAGTTTCTCTAGATCCTGCTTCCTTTGAAGATAATCATAGGAAAGCTTTTCATGAGAGGCTGAGAGAGTTGATGATGATTTTCAAGATCTTCGTACTTAACGCAAAGACTTTTAATGTCTTCGATTAAGGACTGAGTTCGATTCATTTCCGCGTCCAACAGGTTATCGCTTTTGTCTAGCAGCTTTTGAATATGTTCCATAGCAGTTTGTTGCTCAGTTGCAATTTTAGCAAGTGTCTTATAGCTAGGTTTGGAATCACATTCAGAGTCATCTTCACTAGAGGTTTGGAAGTAGGCATCATGTGAAGTTACCTTGGTACCGCTTGCCATGAAGCAGTAGGTAGGAGCAGAGTCGTTGTCATCATCATCAGCGTTGGCTTCAACGCTACGACCATTGTCTTCGGTGTTGAATATGGACTTGGCGACGAACGCTGATGCCAGAGTCAGGCTTGCCACGCCTGAATCAGACTCCTCCTGAGACTCCACCTCTGCCTCCTCAGAAGCAGACTCCTCCTCTGAATCCATTTCCTTGCCAATAAATGCACGAGCCTTGCTTGATGAGGTCTTCTTGTGAGATGAAGACTTTGACGAAGACTTTGAGGAAGATTTTGAAGATTTATTCTTCTTCTTATCATTAGAATCATATTCCTTGCTCTTCTTCTTCTTCTTCTTCGATTCCTTATCCCACTGAGGACACTCGGAGATGTAGTGGCCAGTCTTGTTGCATTTGTGGCAAGTTCTCTTCTTCTAGTCACGTGATGAAGCCTTGTCGTTCTTGGAGCTAGATCTTGAAGACTTGCTGAATCGATTCTTCTTGGAGAACTTCTGGAACTTTCTCACCAGCATTGCAAGTTCTTTGCCAAGCTCTTCAGGATCACCAAAGCTACATTCAGCTTCTTCTTCAACTGAGGAAACAACCTTTGCCTTCAGAGCACGGGTTCGGCCATAGTTGGGACCATAGATATCACGCTTCTTAGATAGCTGGAACTCATGTTTGTTGAGCCCCTCGAGTATGTCAGACGGATCAAGATCTTTGTGTTGGAAATATGCCCTAGAGGCAATAATAAAATGGTTATTATTGTATTTCCTTGTTCATGATAAGTGTCTATTATTCATGCTATAATTGTATTGACCGGAAACCGCAATACATGTGTGAATACATAGACCACAACATGTCCCTAGTGAGCCTCTAGTTGACTAGCTCGTTGATCAACAGATGGTCATGGTTTCTTGACCATGGACATTGGATGTCATTGATAACGAGATCACATCATTAGGAGAATGATGTGATGGACAAGACCCAATCCTAAGCATAGCACAAGATCGTGTAGTTCGTATGCTAAAGCTTTTCTAAATGTCAAGTATCTTTTCCTTAGACCATGAGATTGTGCAACTCCCGGACACCGTAGGAATGCTTTGGGTGTGCCAAATGTCATAACGTAACTGGGTGGCTATAAAGGTGCACTATGGGTATCTCCGAAAGTGTCTGTTGGGTTGGCACGAATCGAGACTGGGATTTGTCACTCCGTGTGACGGAGAGGTATCTCTGGGCCCACTCGGTAGGACATCATCATAATGTGCACAATGTGATCAAGGAGTTGATCACGGTATGATGTGTTACGGAACAAGTAAAGAGACTTGCCGGTAACGAGATTGAACAAGGTATCGGCATACCGACGATCGAATCTCGGGCAAGTACTATACCGCTAGACAAAGGGAATTGTATACGGGATTAATTGAATCCTTGACATCGTGGTTCATCCGATGAGATCATCGTGGAACATGTGGGAGCCAACATGGGTATCCAGATCCCGCTGTTGGTTATTGACCAGAGAATGTCTCGGTCATGTCTGCATGGTTCCCGAACACGTAAGGTCTACACACTTAAGGTTCGATGACGCTAGGGCTATAGGGAATAGATATACGTGGTTACCAAATGTTGTTCGGAGTCCCGGATGAGATCCCGGACGTCATGAGGAGTTTTGGAATGGTCCAGAGGTAAAGATTTATATATGGGAAGTCCTGTTTTGGTCACCAGAAAAGTTTCGGGTGCTATCGTTAACGTACCGGGATCACCGGGAGGGTCCCGGGGGTCCACCAGGTGGGGCCACCGGCCCCAGAGGGCTGCATGGGCCAAGTGTGGGAGGGGACCAGCCCCAGGTGGGCTGGTGCGCCCCCCACCAGGGCCCAAGGCGCCTAGGGTTTGGGGAGGGGGCGCCTCCACCTTGCTTGGGGGGCAAGTTTCCCCTCTCCCCCCCTTGGCCGCACCCTAGATGGGTTTTTTGGGGCTGCCGCCACCCCTAGGGAGGGAACCCTAGATGGGGGCGCAGCCCCTCACCTTCCCCTATATATACTTGAGGTATTGGGGGCTGCCAACACATGAGTTTTCACCTCTCCAGGCGCAGCCCTACCCTTCTCCCTCCTCGTCTCTTGCGGTGCTTGGCGAAGCCCTGCTGGAGTGCCAGGCTCCTCCACCACCACTACGCCGTTGTGCTGCTGCTGGATGGAGTCTTCCCCAACCTCTCCCTCTCCCCTTGCTAGATCAAGGCACGGGAGACGTCATCGGGCTGCACGTGTGTTGAACGCAGAGGTGCCGTCCGTTCGGCACTAGGATCTCCGGTGATTTGGATCACGACGAGTACGACTCCCTCAACCCCGTTCTCTTGAACGCTTCCGCTTAGCGATCTATAAGGGTATGTAGATGCACTCCCCGCTCTCTTGTTGCTAGTCTCTCCATAGATAGATCTTGGTGACTCGTAGGAAAATTTTGAATTTCTGCTACGTTCCCCAACAGTGGCATCATGAGCTAGGTCTATTGCGTAGATTCTTTGCACGAGTAGAACACAAAGTAGTTGTGGGCGATGATTTGTTAAATTTGCTTACCGTTACTAGTCTTATCTTGATTCTACGGTATTGTGGGATGAAGCGGCCCGGACGGACCTTTAACATACTCTTACGTGAGACATGTTCCACCGACTGACATGCACTTGTTGCATAAGGTGGCTAGCGGGTGCCAGTCTCTCCCACTTTAGTCGGATCGGATTTGATGAAAAGGGTCCTTATGAAGGGTAAATAGCAATTGGCATATCACGTTGTGGCTTTTGCGTAGGTAAGAAACGTTCTTGCTAGAAACCCATAGCAGCCACGTAAAACATGCAAACAACAATTAGAGGACGTCTAACTTGTTTTTGCAGGGTATGCTATGTGATGTGATATGGCCAAATGATATGTGATGTATGAGATTGATCATGTTCTTGTAATAGGAATCACGACTTGCATGTCGATGAGTTTGACAACCGGCGGGAGCCATAGGAGTTGTCTTAATTTATTGTATGACCTGCGTGTCATTGAACAATGCCATGTAATTACTTTAGTTTATTGATAACCGTTAGCCATAGTAGTAGAAGTAATAGTTGGCAAGACAACTTCATGGAGACACGATGATGGAGATCATGATGATGGAGATCATGGTGTCATGCCGGTGACGATGATGATCATGGAGCCCCGAAGATGGAGATCAAAAGGAGCAAAATGATATTGGCCATATCATGTCACTATTTGATTGCATGTGATGTTTATCATGTTTATACATCTTATTTGCTTAGAACGACGGTAGTAAATAAGATGACCCCTCATAATAATTTCAAGAAAGTGTTCCCCCTAACTGTGCACCGTTGCGAAAGTTTGTTGTTTCGAAGCACCAGGTGATGATCGGGTGTGATAGATTCTAACGTTCACATACAACGGGTGTAAGCCAGATTTACACACGCGAAACACTTAGGTTAACTTGACGAGCCTAGCCTGTACAGACATTGCCTTGGAACACAAGAGACCGAAAGGTCGAGCATGAGTCGTATGGTAGATACGATCAACATGAAGATGTTCGCCGATGATGACTAGTCCGTCTCACGTGATGATCGTACACGTCCTAGTTGACTCGGATCATGTAATCACTTAGATGACTAGAGGGATGCCTATCTGAGTGGGAGTTCATTAGATGAACTTAATTGTTCTGAACAGTCAAAAGGTCTTTGCAAATTATGTCATAGCTCGCATTTTAGTTCTACTGTTTTAGATATGTTCCTAGAGAAAATATAGTTGAAAGTTGATAGTAGCAATTATGTGGACTGGGTCCGTAAACTGAGGATTGTCCTCATTGCTGCATAGAAGGCTTATGTCCTTAATGCACCGCTCGGTGTACTAAACCTCGAACATCGTTTGTGGATGTTGCGAACATCTGACATACACGTTTTGATGACTACGTGATAGTTCAGTGGGTAATGTTAAATGGTTTAGAATTGAGGCACGAAAGGCGATTTCAAAATGTCGCGGAACATATGAGATGTTTCGAGGGCTGAAATTGAGATTTCAGGCTCATGCCCGCGTCAAGAGGTATGAGACCTCCGACGAGTTTCTTAGCCTACAAACTAAGGGAGAAAAGCTCAATCGTTGAACTTGTACCCAGATTGTCTGGGTACAACAATCACTTGAATCGAGTGGGAGTTTATCTTCCAGATGAGATAGTGATGTTTCTCCAAAGACATTGCCACCAAGCTACTAGAGCTTCGTGACGAACTATAACATATCAGGGATAGATATGATGATCCTTGAAATATTCACAATGTTTGACACCGCGAAAGTAGAAATCAAGTAGGAGCATCAATTGTTGATGGTTAGTAAAACCACTAGTTTCAACAAGGGCAAGGGCAAGAAGGGATACTTCATGAAACGGCAAAACAGTTGCTGCTCTAGTGAATAACCCAAGGTTGAACCCAAACCCGAGACTAAGTGCTTCTGTAATGAGAGGAACGGACACTAAAGCAGAACCACCCTAGATACTTGGTAGATAAGAAGGCAAGCAAGGTTGACAGAAGTATATTGGATATACATTGAATTAAATGTGTACTTTACTAGTACTCCTAGTAGCACCATGGTAATAGATACTGGTTCGGTTGCTAAGTGTTAGTAACTCGAAATAAAAGGCTACGGAATAAACGGAGACTAGCTAAAGGTGAGATAACGATGTGTGTTGGAAGTTTTTCCAAGGTTGATGTGATCAAACATCGCACGCTCCCTCTACAATCGAGATTGGTGTTAAACCTAAATAATTGTTATTTGGTGTTTGCGTTGAGCATAGACATGATTGGATCATGTCTATCGCAATACAGTTATTCATTTAAGGAGAATAATGGTTACTCTGTTTATTTGAATAATACCTTCAACGGTCTTGCACCTAAAATGAATGGTTTATTAAATCTCGATCGTAGTGATACACATGTTCATGCCAAAAGATATAAGATAGTAATGATAGTACCACCTACTTGTGGCACTGCCATGTAAGTCATATTGGTATAAAACGCATGAAGAAGCTCCATGTTGATGGATCTTTGGACTCACTCGTTTTTTAAAAGATTGAGACATGCGAACCATGTCTATTGGTATATACGCATGAAGAAACTCCATGCAGATGGATCGTTTGGACTCACTTGATTTTGAATCACTTGAGTCATGCAAATCATACCACATGGGCAAGATGACTGAAAGGTCTCATTTTCAGTGAAATGGAACAAGAAAGCAACTTGTTGGAAGTAACACATTTTGATGTGTGCAGTCCAATGAGTGCTGAGGCATGCAGTGGATATCGTTATGTTGTTACTTCACAGATGATTTGAGTAGATGTTGTATATTTACTTGATGAAACACAAGTCTGAATTATTGAAAGGTTCAAGTAATTTCAAAGTGAAGTTGAAGATCTTCGTGACAAGAGGATAAAAATGTCTGTGATATGATCATAGAGATGGATATCTGAGTTGCGAGTTTGGTACACAATTGAGACATTGTGGAAATTGTTTCACAACTAACACCGCCTGGAACACCATAGTGTGATGGTGTGTCCGAACATCATAGATGCACCCTATTGGATATGGGGGCATACCATGATGTCTCTTATCGAATTACCACTATCGTTCATGGTTTGGGCATTAGAGACAACCGCATTCACTTTTAATAGGGCACCATGTAATTCCGTTGAGATGACACCGTATGAACTGCGGTTTAGAGAAACCTAAGCTGTCGTTTCTTGAAAGTTTGGGGCTGCGACGCTTATATGAAAAAGTTTCATCCTGATAAGCTCGAACCCAAAGCGGATAAATACATCTTCAAAGGACACCCAAAACAGTTGGGTATACCTCCTATTTGAGATCCGGAAGCAAAAGTGATTGTTTCTAGAAACGGGTCCTTTCTCGAGGAAAGGTTTCTCTGTTGAACCATCACTTCAACTAGTGTGTAGCAGGGCACAGGAAGTTTTTCTTGTGTCACCTACACCAATTGAAGTAGAAGCTTATGATAGTGATCATGAAACTTCGGATCAAGTCACTACCAAACCTCGTAGGACGACAAGGACAGGTACTACTTTAGAGTGGTACGGTAATCCTGTCTTGGAGGTCATGTTGCTAGACAACAATGAACCTACGAGCTATGGAGAAGCGATGGTGGGCCCGGATTCCGACAAATGGCTAGAGGCCATAAAATCCGAGAGAGGATCCATGTATGAAAACAAAGTGTGGACTTTGGAAGAGCTACTTGATGGTCATAAGGCTGTTGGGTACAGATGGATTTTAAAAAGGGAAGACAGACAATGATGGTAAGTGTCACCACTAAGAAAGCTCGACTTGTCGTTAAGATGTTTACCGACAAGTTCAAGGAGTTGACTACGATGAGACTTTCTCACTCGTAGCGATGCTAAGAGTCTATTGGAATTATATTAGCAGATACTGCATTATTTATGAAATCTTGCAGATAGGATGTCAAAACATTATTTCCTCGACTATATTCTTGAGGAAAGGTTGTATGTGATAAAACCAGAAGGTTTTGTCAATCCTGAAAGATGCTAACAAGTGTGCAAAGCTCCAGCAATCCTTCTAGGGACTGGAGTAAGCATCTCGGAGTTGGAATATACGCTTTGATGAGATGATCAAAGATTTTGGGTTTATACAAAGTTTATGAGAAACTTGTATTTCCAAAGAAGTGAGTGGGAGCACTATAGCATTTCTGATGAGTATATGTTGTTGACATATTGTTGATCGGAAATGATGTAGAATTTTTGGAAAGCATATAGGGTTATTTGAAAAGTGTTTTTCAATGGAAACCCTGGATTAAGCTACTTGAACATTGAGCATCAAGATCTATAAGGATAGATCAAAACGCTTAAATAGTACTTTCAAATGAATACATACCGTGACAAGATTTTGAAGGAGTTCAAAATAGATCAGCAAAGAAGGAGTTCTTGGCTGTGTTATATGGTGTGAGTATTGAGTAAGACTCAAGACATGACCACGGCAGAAGAGAGATAAAGGACGAAGGTCATCCCCTATGCTTCAGACATAGGCTTTATAGTATGCTATGCTGTGTACCGCACCGGAAGTGTGCCTTGCCATGAGTCAGTCAAGGGGTACAAGGGTGATCCAGGAATGGATCATAGGACAACGGTCAAACTTATCCTTAGTAACTAGTAGACTAAGGAATTTTCTCGATTATGGAGGTGGTAAAAGAGTTCGTCGTAAAGGGTTACGCCGTTGCAGACTTTGACACTAATCCAGATTATTCTGAGTAGTAAACCGGATTCGTATAGTAGAACAGTTATTTGGAATAGTTCCAAATAGGGCGTGGTAGCTGCATCTAGGAGATGACATAGAGATTTGCAAAACACAAACGGATCTGAAAGGTTCAGATCCGTTGACTAATAACGTCTCTCACAAGCGAGATATGATCAAACCCCATGGGTGTCGATTCATTACAATCACATAGTGATGTGAACTAGATTATTGACTCTAGTGCAAGTGGGAGACTGCTGGAATTATGCCCTAGAGGCAATAATAAAATGGTTATTATTGTATTTCCTTGTTCATGATAAGTGTCTATTATTCATGCTATAATTGTATTGATCGGAAACCGCAATAATGTGTGAATACATAGACCACAACATGTCCCTAGTGAGCCTCTAGTTGACTAGCTCGTTGATCAACAGATGGTCATGGTTTCCTGACCATGGACATTGGATGTCATTGATAACGGGATCACATCATTAGGAGAATGATGTGATGGACAAGACCCAATCCTAAGCATAGCACAAGATCGTGTAGTTCGTATGCTAAAGCTTTTCTAAATGTCAAGTATCTTTTCCTTAGACCATGAGATTGTGCAACTCCCGGACACCGTAGGAATGCTTTGGGTGTGCCAAACGTCACAACGTAACTGGGTGGCTATAAAGGTGCACTATGGGTATCTCCGAAAGTGTCTATTGGGTTGGCACGAATCGAGACTGGGATTTTTCACTCTGTGTGACGGAGAGGCATCTCTGGGCCCACTCGGTAGGACATCATCATAATGTGCACAATGTGATCAAGGAGTTGATCATGGGATGATGTGTTACGGAACGAGTAAAGAGACTTGCCGGTAACGAGATTGAACAAGGTATCGGCATACCGACGATCGAATCTCGGGCAAGTACTATACCGCTAGACAAAGGGAATTGTATACGGGATTGATTGAATCCTTGACATCATGGTTCATCCGCTGAGATCATCGTGGAACATGTGGGAGCCAACATGGGTATCGAGATCCCGCTGTTGGTTATTGACCGGAGAACGTCTCGGTCATGTCTGCATGGTTCCCGAACCCGTAGGGTCTACACACTTAAGGTTCGATGACGCTAGGGTTATAGGGAATAGATATACGTCGTTACCGAATGTTGTTCGGAGTCCCGGATGAGATCTCGGACGTCATGAGGAGTTTTGGAATGGTCCAGAGGTAAAGAGTTATATATGGGAAGTCCTGTTTTGCTCACCCAAAAAGTTTCGGGTGCTATCGGTAACATACCGGGATCACCGGGAGGGTCCCGGGGGTCAACCAGGCGGGGCCACCGGCCCCAGAGGGCTGCATGGGCCAAGTGTGGGAGGGGACCAGCCTCAGGTGGGCTGGTGCGCCCCCCCCCCACCAGGGCCCAAGGCGCCTAGGGTTTGGGAAGGGGGCGCCTCCACCTTGCTTGGGGGGCAAGTTTCCACTCTCCCCCCCTTGGCCGCACCCTAGATGGGTTTTTTGGGGCTGCCGCCACCCCTAGGGAGGGAACCCTAGATGGGGGCGCAGCCCCTCCCCTTCCCCTATATATACTTGAGGTATTGGGGGCTGCAAACACATGAGTTTTCACCTCTCCAGGCGCAGCCCTACCCCTCTCCCTCCTCGTCTCTTGCGGTGCTTGGCGAAGCCCTGCTGGAGTGCCACGCTCCTCCGCCACCACCACACCGTTGTGCTGCTGCTGGAGGAGTCTTCCCCAACCTCTCCCTCTCCCCTTGCTGGATCAAGGCACGGGAGACGTCATCGAGCTGCACGTGTGTTGAACGCGGAGGTGCCGTCCGTTCGGCACTAGGATCTCCGGTGATTTGGATCACGACGAGTACGACTCCCTCAACCCCATTCTCTTGAACGCTTCCGCTTAGCGATCTACAAGGGTATGTATATGCACTCCCCTCTCTCTCGTTGCTAGTCTCTCCATAGATAGATCTTGGTGACTCGTAGGAAACTTTTGAATTTCTGCTACGTTCCCCAACACTTTGAAGTCGGGATGTTCTTGAATCATCAGGGCTAAGGTGTCAAACGAGCTGTCAAGTGATATCAGAAGCTTCTGCATGATCTCATGCTTGGTGATCTCAGTGGCGCCGAGAGCACGCAACTCATTGGTGATGTTAGTCAAGCGATCGAACGTGAGCTGGACATTTTCATTGTCGTTTCTCTTGAAGCGGTTGAAAAGATTGCGAAGAACATCAATTCTTGAGTCTCTCTGAGTTGAGACACCTTCATTGACCTTGGACAGTCAGTCCCAGACCAGCTTTGCAGTTTCCAGTTCACTCACATGGCCATATTTCCCTTTGGTCAGATGACCACATATGATGTTTTTGGCGGTTGAGTCCAATTGAGCAAATCTCTTGACATCAGTAGCGGTGACGCCTTCACCGACTTTGGTAACACCAGTCTTGACGACATACCAGAGATCAACATCAATGGCTTCAAGATGCATGCACATCTTGTTCTTCCAGTAGGGGTAGTCAGTGCCATCGAAGACAGGGCACGCAGCGGAGACCTTGATTATCCCTGCAGTCGACATAACTAAAACTCCAGGTGGTTAAACCGAATCACACAGAACAAGGGAGTACCTTGCTCTGATACCAATTGAAAGTGCTAGTTATCGACTAGAGGGGGCGTGAATAGGCGATTTTTATGAAAGTCTTCAAAACACGGTGGCTTTGAAGACAAGTAAGTAACTAAGCCTGAATAGTAAGTAGCGGGATGAAAACTACACTAGGCAAGCATAAGTCTAACATACAATATAATGAAAGCACGAAGACTAATTGCAATTAGGTAGACAGGATCAGAAATGTAGATAGTACGAAGCTAAACAGATAATAGTCTTCACAGTGTGAAGTCAAACAGATTAGACAATTAAGCAATGCCTTCACGAAGACAACTATAAAGTAAGGAGAGTAGAGGATAGAACCGGTAGCTTGACGAAGACAAGGATTTCATAGACTAGTTCCAGTTGTTGTGACAACTGTACGTCTGGTTAGGGAGGCTGAGATTTAACTCAGAAGACTATGTCTTCACCTTATTCCCTTTGAGCTAAGGACACCCAGTCCTCGCCCAATCACTCTGGTAAGTCTTCGAGGTAGAATTCCAAACCTTCACAGACTTTGTTCACTGGCAATCCACAATGACTCTTGGATGCTCAGAACACGACACCTAACCGGCTGGAGGATTCACATTCCTCAAGTGTAACAAGTCTTCAGATTACGCGGACAGAAAGACTTCAGTGATGCCTAACACTCTTTGGCTCTGGGTGTTTTGGGCTTTGTCCTCGCAAGGATTTCTCTCTCAAATGCTTCGGAGGTGGGTTGCTCTCAAACAACAAAAGCCATGCACTAACTCTGAGCAGCCACCAATTTATGGTGTAGGGGGTGGGCTATTTATAGCCAGGAGGCAACCCGACCTGATTTGTCCAAAATGACCCTAGGTCACTAAGGAACTGACACGTGTGCAACGGTCAGATTTCAAACACACGCGGCAGCTTGGCTTGGGCTACAAGCAAAGCTGACTCATCCAGCTCTAGACAATATTTACTCTCATTTTCTTCGCTCGAAGACATAGGATTTGGTTGAGCATCACTTCAGTCACTCTGACTTTGTTCACTTGGACCCCACTTAACAGTACAGTGGATCCTATGACACAATAAGAAGAAAAGGAAACTACGAAACAACTATGTCTTCGTACTCCATAGTCTTCAAGTGAATAGCTTCACGCGTCATAATCTTCATCATGAATGTCTTCAAGAACCACCATTGTCTTCAATGTCTTCACACATTTTTAGGGGTCATCTCTGGTAGGTAAACCAAATCAATGAGGGACACTACCTGTGTTATCCTGCAATTCTCACAAACACATTAGTCCCTCAACCATGTTTGTCGTCAATACTCCAAAACCAACTAGGGGTGGCACTACATTCACTTACAAACCTTGCCACATTCCATCTTGTAGAGTTACCCGGGTTATTAAGGATGTATCGATCCACCTCGGCCAAAATTGGCCTCCTGCCGTCGCTTCCTGCCCCCAAATTGAGCTCCCGTTGTCGGCACCCGCCATGGTCCAAAGCAAGGCCACCGTCCCGGGGATGCTCTTGTGGCAACGGAGGACTGAGTTGGCATGGCCATGCCCGCGCCCTTGTCCTCGTCGAGCCCCAAGTTGGAGGAGGAGGAGATGAAGGAGTGAGAGGAGGAGCCGGAGGTTGAGCTTGAGTCATGGGAGTTGGCTGAGCGCGAGCTCACGATGAAGGAAGAGATGGAGCTTGAGGAGCGCCACGTCGTGAAGAACCAACTCACCGCAAAACGTGTCGACCAGACCGCTTGCCGCCATGTTTGCCCCTTCTAAATATATTGATATCCCTTGTTATTTACTTCCATAATGCCACAATGGTGAACAATAGTACTAAATGAAAGGATCATAATAATTCCTTTATAAATTTGCATTTTTCGATATGTGTACACATACTCGTTTACTAATACATGTCGATAAATTCACTCTTCCCGGAATGAAGGTGAAAAAACATGATATTTCTTGTTGTTGTTTTTGGCATGACGTAAGTTTATAGTTCATTGAGCTTGGATAACATAACAACAAAACTTACGGTTCTCAATTTATTTCTTGCAAATTTCTGTATTTGTGTGAATTGACAATCTGAACAATATGTTTTATGTAGAAATAAATGTGAGAACAAGACACCGGAGGTGTGTGTGGAATAAGTTCTAAAGTGTACATGTGGTAAGGTACACATATGCACATGGAAATCTATATCATAACCAATTTAAGGAGTAAAAACTGTAAATTGGACTTTGCATTATAGATGTATAGACAAATGACGTATAAAATATTTCAGCCACAGAACATACAATATTTAAACTGTACATAACGAAGAAGTAGCTTG
>NC_041385.1:699847944-699871397 GCF_002162155.2 Triticum dicoccoides | reverse complement strand
TGTTGTTCTCTTCTCTGCAGTGCATATGCCCAAGACGAAGAATAAAATTTGAAAAAATAGTGAAAAAAACTGATTTTTTTATAAACATTGTTAAATGTTTTGCTAACATGCAAAGTTACATGACTGGAAAACATTTGTTAGAGTTAAAAAAAATCAATGTTCCAAAGTGCTTTAAAAATTTGCCCTATTTTGGAACATTGTTCTTTTTTTTGCCCGGGCCTCCACGAATGTTTTTTCACCATGAGTTTTTGCGTGTTGGCAACACATTCAACAATGTTTGTCTTCCTATTTTTTCCAGATGCTACTATTCACCCGGGGTGCATATGCACCCAACTGCAGAAACGTCATGTCCGATCAAGAGCACATATTTCCAAGGTTAACATTAAATTTGTAAAATATATGGTAACAATTTTCTGAAAGAATTTACATGTGTAAATTTTCTAAGGTCCTTTGTGTTTTTGTAAATTTTCACACAGGAGAAAAAACATGTTTGCGCCCTGGGTAGAGGGGGTGTTTTTTCCGACAAATGGTGAATTTTATTGACTCAAAATGAAGCATCAAGAAGATATAAACACAACAAGCACACATCCGGCCTTTGCATTGTTAGGATGCACGCAGCCAACACCAATGCACGCACACAAAAACGCCGGCAATGCCAAATTCATATAAGACCAAAGTTATGCATAGACGAGAAAAAACAACAAAGCAATCAGATCTGCGATCGGCAAACTGCAACAATGACTGTATTCGCACCAACCAACTCATGACACACATGGACGATGAGGTTCTTGAAATAACAACACCTTCAAGAATGGAGCGACCCTCAACGGCCGCCGTCACTGAATCCAACCACGCAAAGCTAGAATCTAGGTTCTTACCCTGAAAAACCATTCCGAATATATCCGAGTAGTGCCTTCAACAAAGTAATGATGTCAAATCATCGTCATTGCTTGGTACCAATTCTGGCCAGATCTAGGATTTCATCCCGGAGCTCGAGGCCGGATGCTTGAGTACCATTACCATTGAAGTCACAACAGAAAGTAAGACAGGGTTCTGTTAAGGGCACAACTCAACAAGCCCTAAAGACAAAAACAAAGGCGGAAGCACGGCCATTCCTTAATGTCAAACCATCATTCATAATTTGCATCTCACGGTCGAAGTGAACCATCGGATCCGGAGAGAAACTATCACGGAGACCTGTTGATGCCCACACACAAACACCAATGTCTATGTGTTGAACATATTTATTTATTTTATAAAAAGATGAGCTACTGAAAAAATCTCATAGCCCTAGAGAAGAGATTATCCGGTGGAAACCAGCTTACAGTGAAAACAACAATTGAAAGTTTTCAAGAATTCTAAAAGAATTAAAACATGCCTTTTGTTTATAGCTGAATTCGTTTTTCCCGTAGTTTTGCCCCAGCACAAAAGGTCCCTCCACTTCCCCACCGAATTTGTTTTTTCTTCCAAACATATCAATCCAGCACAGGATCTGACAGTTCTGCCCCCAGCACAAAACCTACCCCACCCCACCCACAGAAAAGCCACTGTGCCCCACACCAACGGCCGTTCCTGCGTACCCCCCCGGGCCGGGGCGTTTCCAGAAGTTTCGTGGTGGCGCCTAGGCGTGCTGACAGACAGCAACGGCCCACAGACACCCCTCCCGTTTTCCCGTCACCGCGTCTGGGAAAACGCAAAACAAAACGGGAGGCTGAGAAAAAAAGAGTCCGCCGCCGTATACGGGAGAAAAAAAGGAAACGCAGTCCCCAGGCCGTCGCGGGTCCCCATGCCCTGCTCACGTGCGCAGCCCCCCCGCCCGCCACGCGCCGCCCTCGTGAGCCCCCCGTCCTCATCCCCTCCTCCCCCCCTCGCCGCCTATTAGAACCCGGCCTCGCTGCCTCCTCAGGCAGCCGCCAGTGCTCAACTGCGGCAGCTAAAACTCGATTTAATCCCCGGAAAATAGATAGATCGCCTCTGGGCAGCGGCGACCGCGCCGCCGCTTCGCTTCTCGGCTTGCTCGGCTGGGTGAGTAGAGCTCGCGTCCCTTTCTCCCCGTGTAAAATCTATCCTTGCTGTTTGTTTTTAGGATTTGTTCTAGTCCTGTTTGGTGCTCGGGAGCGGGATCGCCCCCGGAAACTGGATCTTTCCGTGGTTCTGCTTCGAATCGAAAGCCGTTTCCGTAGTTTTTTTTTTTGTGGCTGCCTGTGCGCGAAAGCTACTTCGATCCTGGGCAAAGCTCCTGGTTGTTTTCTTGGATATTCCTAGGACTCGGATCCTGATATTTGCACCGGGTCCCTGTCTTCCGCGGACGCTTATCCGCCATGGAGGCTGGCCCGGTTAGCATTTAGTCCCTGAAGATTCGAGCTAATCTCTCCATTGAATTCTCTGGATTAGCTGATTAATGGAGATTTTTCTGGATTAGCCGATTCGCTTCTGGCAGCGGCGGAGCATCTTATGCTTTAGTTTGGTTGTTCTCGCTTATTAAAGGTTTGCGTTGCTGTGCACGCCTCTGGCGGTTTATAGAAGTAGAAGATCCAAGAGGAAGGGGCCGGAACCTCTGGCGCTTGCTTGCCGTTTCCATTTTATTTTGGCTTTGTGCTTTCCACGGCTGCAGACCCCAAAGCTCCTTTTGAGAAGGTCTGCGTTGTGCAGAGTTCACTCTCCCGGGATTTTTGCGCAAGTTCCTCGATTGGTAGTTGCTAGTTGCCACCCGCAAATATATTTGATTCTAGGTGATCTCATAGATTGGATTGTTGATACAGAGGTGCTGATCCTAAGGCTGTTCATTCTTACGCCACTTCTAGCTGACTTTTGGTTCCTTCTGAACGCTTTGATTGACTTGAGAGATTAGTGCAGTAGTCGTTGCTTCTTGAAGGATTCTTTTCTCGAACACGCATCTAAATGCGTGACATTTTGTATTACAAGGAACTCTGCCGTGGAAGAGATCTCCATGGTTAACAACGGCTTATTGGCATAAGCCAACCAAAAAAATTGAAGCACAGGGCAAGAAAACGAAACAAAGCAAAAGCAGAAAAGAGAAATCAAGTACAGGGCAAGAAACGAAACAAAGCAAAGAGACAAAGGGTGGCACTACTTATCGAGGCAATAGCGTCTAGGTTCTCGATTGTATTATTGCTCCATTCCTCTGTTTGTGTTCCCTACCTAATTTTGCGGGTATTTATCTTCCGTTCACTAGATGTGACGTGTTTAAGTAAAAGTAGTAAGAACCCTACCTTGATCAAATAATTGCTAGATCTCGGTGAGGGCTTCTGACAGCGACATTCCAGTATGGTCTAGCGCATTCCTGGGAGGTTACTTGGGTGCATTTACGTTTTTGTTGCGGATACTTATTACTAATCTAACCTGTTGACTCTGTTTATATAAGTTTGCTAATAGCTGCACTACTGAATGCAGGTTTATCTGTGAAAATGGTCAATGCACAGATGGTGAGTGGGTACTTGGACAATTCGTTCAATGCACTCGTGGTTTCTGGTGGCGGTGAGAGTGGTGGACAGACACAGAATGGTGTCACAGACACCACCTTGTCAGGTTGGAAGGACCTCCCCATGGAGCTTCTGCTGAGGATCATATCAGTCGCTGGAGATGACAGGATGGCCATTGTAGCCTCCGGTGTTTGCACCGGGTGGCGTGATGCACTAGGATGGGGAGCCACTAGTCTCTCCTTCTCGTGGTGAGTGATCTTCAGTTCTGCATTTCTTTCTTATGTGAATATGACCAATATTAGATTCTTCAGTTAACAAGATGGTTCAAATTATAATTATGAAATGTCACTTGCAGGCTGTAGCACAACTTACCACTGGGCTTGTAGTTTAGATCATTTTGTATATTATATAATTCAATTGTATGATTTATTGGAAGTCCACTGCAAATGTGAAAAAAAAATTGTCAATCAATTTGGTTCTTCAGCTGTCCAAAAACATAAAATGTTGTAGTTATACAACCATTAAAACTGCTCAATCAGATGATATATTTGCCCCAAGAAACTTTAATTTCTTAGTTCGAAATAAATAAATTGTTTGTTCAGGGCCTTATGTGACGACTACTTGTCTTATTAGCAATGTTTGAAGTGCAGTCCAGATGAAAGGTTATTGATTGACCAAAGTGTCATTTTCAGGTGCCAGGACCACATGAATGAGTTGGTGATATCACTCGCCCACAAATTTACAAAGCTTCAAGTCCTTTCTCTAAGGCAAATCAAGCCTCAGCTTGAAGACAGTGCAGTGGAGGCTGTAGCAAATTCTTGTCATGATTTGCGCGAGTTGGATCTGAGCAGAAGCTTCAGGCTTAGCGATCGGTCCTTGTATGCTCTGGCACATGGGTGCCCTCGCCTTACAAGGCTGAACATCAGTGGATGTTCCAATTTCAGTGATGCTGCTTTGATCTACCTCACTAGTCAGTGCAAGAACTTGAAATGCTTGAATCTATGCGGGTGTGTGCGGGCAGCATCCGACAGAGCGTTGCAGGTACTAAAGCTGCGACAACATATTTTGCGTGAACCTTTATTTAATCTCTGCTATCTTGGTGCAGGCTATAGCCTGCAACTGTAGTCAGCTGCAATCTTTGAACCTTGGTTGGTGCGATACTGTCACTGACGGGGGAGTCACTAGCTTGGCATCAGGATGTCCTGAACTTAGGGCCGTCGACTTGTGTGGCTGCGTTCTTATAACAGGTAATTTGTTTGATCGATCTCATGTCCCTGCAGTCTGCACAATCTGGTGCTCTGTTGATTGCTAAAACAAAATATACAAGGATATTAGCACTTTTTTCTCTGCTCTGCTAGGTAGTTTTAACTTTTTAGTTACTATCAGACATGCTGACAGAAACAATATCAGCACTGATCCTGGCTTTCGGCCAAGTTTTATGCTTTGCAATCATATTGTAATGTTAGGACAAGGCATTTGCAACTTGCATTATTTATTGGAATGCACAATCTCAAACATTACATTACACGCATCCTTATATGTCTTCTTACATAACGTGCTCTCTTCCTGATTTTGTTAAGTTGATTCTGCATCCTTTTACCCTTATACACTGTTCTCTGAGGTGCAACCTCCATACTTCTCCAAGATCAAGTGTGCTCACCCAAGTTTATTTCGGTTGTTAATCATGTTCACCATGTAGGCATGTACGGCATTGTTATCTAAGTTCAGCATCGTTTACAGTGCTGTGGTTGCTTGTCAGTCGCACGTAGAGGCATGCTCTTTGCCTGAAATCTGACTCATATCCGTTTCTCCTTCTTCAGATGAGAGTGTGGTTGCTCTTGCAAACGGCTGCCCTCACCTGCGTTCCCTGGGGCTGTACTACTGCCAGAACATCACCGACCGTGCCATGTACTCGCTGGCAGAGAACAGCCGCATCAGGAGCAAGGGCATGAGCTGGGACACGGCTAAGAACAGCCGCGGCCGCGACGACAAGGACGGCCTCGCCAGCCTGAACATCAGCCAGTGCACCGCGCTGACGCCCCCGGCAGTGCAGGCGGTGTGCGACTCCTTCCCGGCGCTCCACACCTGCCCGGAGAGGCACTCCCTCATCATCAGCGGCTGCCTGAGCCTCACCACCGTGCACTGCGCGTGCGCCCACCACCGGCACCGCGCCGGGGCCGGGAGAGCCATCCTGTCTAACCATGCCTACTGAGGTCCATCCATGTGTGGATCATGGCAGGGTCTGAGATCCCGGTGGGGCTGAGTTTGTATCGTGTTGTATCACCGAATGTGAAGTGGAACCCAAGGGTGCGGTGGAAGTCTGTGTGTCTGTACTTGGACATTAACAAAATGAGTTCTCTGGAGAATATGTGAGAGCCTTGCTTGTGCAATGTGCCTGGTCAGGGATTTTTTGTGTGTGGGTGTGACGGGACTGATCTAATTAGAAGAAAGCCACACGATTTACTAAGCTGAGATAATTAGAGGGGATTGAGACTGTGAAGCTGAATCAAAACGCCCCCCGTGTCACCCTCGCTCGGGCGGCGCCCGATTCTTCTTCCCGGACAACTCTTACTACACCACATATCTCATGTTACTGCTCACTAGAAACTGACGGAGTTAATATTGAATTAACCAGCAAATCAACCTGTTTAATAAGATTTTGTGTTTGACCAGATCTTGGATTCATTGATGAGAAATTACTGTTTGAATATTGGGTGAGCTTTAGGTCCAACCATCAATTTTAGAAAAATCTCGCAAGGCCCATGTAGGTGTCAATGACAAGGGACCTGGTGGAAAGGTTAGGTGGGACGTGGTGAAAAGATTAGGCTAGGGACCTCCTGTGTTTATTGCGAAAAGGAGTCGCGGTTTCGCACAGGAGGCGGCTCACCTTGGCCGGCCCATCCGATGTCTTTTGCAAATGAAACTTCGCAAAAATAGAGCACACTCTACAGATATGCACGTGCTGCGCTAGCCACCGCGACTCATGAGCTAGCCTCGTGAGCTATTTTGAAATATTTGTAGCATCGATGTTAGAAACTGCCGTAGTGGCAAAAAACAAGGCCAGCTCGTGAAAATTCCATAAAACTTGTGGGAGAGGGATTGAACACAAGTCCTCCCACCAGAGAAGTGCATACATAGCCACTATAATACGCGGCAGATTAGATTTTTTTTAATTCCAAACCAGATTTTTTAAAAGTCATACCTTTTGAAACGCGATCATTATTTAGGAAACTTAATTTTTTTCTAAAAATAGGAACACAAATTGAATACGAAATCATTTTTCAAAATTATGAAGTACTTGTTGTAAACGCAAAACATTTTCTGGAAAACAGTAATAAATTTGAAAAACTGAACATTTTTCAAAATTACAAACTATTTTTTCATAACTCGAGCATTTTATTAATTTGCGGACTAATTTTGAAAGAGTAAATATTCTATGAATTTGTGAAAAATAAAACCATAGCACTTTTTGAATATGTGAACAAATTTGAAAAATAGGACATTTTTAAATTACGAACCATTTTTAATTTGTAGACAAAAATTAAATATGCAAACTTTTTTTGAATTTGTGAACAAATTTTGAAACTGAACTTTTTTCAATATGTGAAAAAAATTGGAAAACAGGAAAGAATTTTTTGATATTCCTGAAATTGATGTGGTATTTAATATGAAATGTTTGCGATGAGAAGGAATACATGTGGCTTGATGACATTTTATATTAATTTTTGAATTTATGAACAAAATTTGGAAACGGGAACATTTGTCTGAAAATTCCGAATCAATTTTGAATTGTTAATAAAATTTAAACATGTGAATATATTTTTAATCTGAATTCTTGTTTGAAACAAATTATTTTTGTGTTTGTGTACAAAATTTAAAAACGTGAAATTTTTTTTATTTCTCAAAAATTTATGAAATGAAGCTAACAAATATTGAAATTCTATTTTTTTGGAATTTGTGTACAAATTTTAAAACAAGAACATTTTAAGAAAAAGAACAAAATTTGTAAAATACGATTTTTTTATTGTTTGAACATTTTGGAATAGATAATAAATTTGAGAAAGAAAATGAGAAGGAAAAGGAAAGAAAAAAGAAACAAAAATGAAAAAAAGTAAAGAAAATAAATATAAAAAGGAAAAAGGAGATAAAATGAAAATGTGATCTTTTTTTTACGGAACACGGTAGGCAAAGCTGGCCGGAACTGATATTACTAAAAGAAACGACAATATATACAGCTAAGATAATTTGTGGGGATTGAACCTGGGAAGTAGAATCACAACGCCCCTCATGTCACCCTCGCTCGGTCGGCGCCCGATCCTTCTTCCCAGACGACCCTTACTAGAACACATTTCTCGTATTACTGCTCACAAAAAATTGGCGGTATTAATATTGAATTAACCAGCAAATCAATCTGTTTGTCAGATTTTGAGTGTGTTGATCAGATTTTGGAGTTATTGATGAGAAATTACTGTTGAATATAGGGTGGGCTTTAGGCCCAACTAACAATTTTGGAAAAATTTCTTAAGGGCCAATGTAGGTGTCAAGGAATGTGATGGAAAGATTAGTTAGTATCACCCCGCTAGTGGAGGAAGAGTTGAACCTCCTTATCTATACTACTCTATAGTGTACGAATTTCAAATTTGGTCCCCTTCTCTCTCCTCTTAGCATCCCAACCAAACACCAGCCGTTGATTCAGCTCGCTGCACTGAAGATCTACCGTCAGATCTTTACTGGACCAAATCTAACGGCTAAGATATCCAGGATTCGCGGTCATCCCCGCACGCTCAGGTTTGGCGGCCTTCGTCGCTCGCGCGACCGAGTGTTCTAGAAGCACCCAGAGCGTCCCACCTATAAATAACATAAAAAATGACGCACTATCTCTCCTCATCGGACTCTGTTTCATTGCATCCCCACGGCCCTCGCTGTCGCCCGTACTCCGGTCTTCGCCACCGGCCGTGGCAAGCGCTCCGCTGTTTGCTCATCCGTGCCAGTTCGGCCCCAGTCGTTCAAACTCGGGCCGCCCCAGAGGTTTCTCCTCCAGGCGCGCACCATCATTTGCTACTGTTCCAGGTGGTCACCACCGCCACAGCTTCCTGCCATCTCCGACCGTGCGTGTTTCAGGCCAACCAACCCTGGAAGCTATTGTTGCTGCAATTGCTACCGCCCGGATGGCATACCAGTGCAGCTCGACCGATGTGAACACAACATCCTCAACCTCAACTCCTCAAGCACTCACGGCTTAGATCTGAAGAGGTAAGATGCCATCTGAGGAAGTGTAGAAGTGGTACTAACTTCTGTAAATATATGTATATTTTCCATTTCCGTGTATCAGATGCCATGAACCTGAATCCAGAATTTGTATTTCAGTATAGAAATCAGGAAATATATCACAGCATATTCTGACCACCACGTCTTTGAGTTTATGTCCACAAAGTTTTTTTTCCCGTTTCATTTCTGATAGACTTCCATGTAAGTGTTATAGCCACTTAAAACCCCATCTTCATGGATTTTAACATTTGAAATTATTATTTTTATATAGAGCAATGTGTGTATGTCCACTGTACCATGACAAAATGAGTATTAACCAAAGCAGCAATACTGTCTATTATTGGAGTTTGTATCAAGTACTCCCTCTGTAAAAAAATATAAGAGCATTTAGATCACTACTTTAATGATCTAAATGCTCTTAAATTTCTTTACGGAGGGAGTAATATCCAAAAAAATGGTTTGTTACAAGTGTTTGAGGTGACTTAAGCTTAGCGTGCATATACTGCTGCATGTTCTTCCTATGCTTATGCTAATTATGTCTACTATGTTGCTGAGGGCCTTAGAGTGTGGACAGTTTTCTAGGAAGCAAGTGAAAGGAAATTCAAGTAACCACACAACAAGATCCATTGGAATGCCATCACGAGCTCCTTTTCAAGATATTACAAATGTGGTTGACTCACATAGTTTATCAAAAGGGAAACAAAGTATATCTTTAATTCTGGTCATCAGATTCTCGTAACAAAATTTCAGTTTCTTAGATGTTGCTATATAAATAAATAAAGCTATGCCTTGTGTGTTATTAAAAGGGTGCTGACGGGTTGTTTGAAGTATTCTATTCATTTCAGCGCAAAGATTTCTTGGTTCAGTGGATCATTCAATTACTGGGATGAAACGATCAATCAATCCATCTGGCATATCCATACAGTCAACTACTACATGTAGCTCTACCAGTAGAAGTGTCACCGTGATCAGGAAAGATACTTCTGGATGACTCCAGATCAGGACACTGCCTACCTGCAAAGAAACCATGAGTACAAAGAGAGAATGAAAAATCCCGATGAAGTAGTAGTAATGTACAATCTGGGAGTCAAACTTATGTACCAATTTTTAAGCATGCAGCACAACTACTCTCGGCACTACAAGTATAGAAGGTATATTATAGTGCAATAATATCATGTCTTATTTTTTAATATTAACATCATGCCCTAATTATTGTGTGGATGGTCACTCAATCAGATTATGTTTATCTCCAAAACCTGCATTTCTGATAATTATAACATTAACATCAACTTACTGCTCTGTAATTATTTGTCAATAAATATTATAATGTATATTTTTCTGGCGGAACACAGACCAATATTGTAGGTTTAAACTTTCTGCATCTTACAATATCTTTCGAGTTGGCATAATCAGTCTGGTTGCTAAAAAATAGACTGTTAACATATCTACATCATGTACTGAATCGACAGGTACTGGTCAACATAAGCGTATAGCAGCATTCCTAGAGAAGGGCAGTGGATATAAGAGAAGGAGAATGTCGAATGGGGCAAGTTGTAGTAATACTGGAAAGGAAACACTTTAGTCAATGAGCATGAAGACCATGACAACGCCATCTATGTCCCAGATGGTTGTTTTCCTGCTCTAGAAGGTAATACAATTATTAAGGTGTACCATAGCTCTGTGCATCCATGCTTCAGGTGACATTAGTATTAGACAGCAGCTTCATTTTGGCAGGAGCAACGCTCTATAGTTGTGGATTTGAGAAGTACTGAAAATGAAGTGTATGTATCTCGATAGGTATTGTTGTATACAAGAGATAACTGTCTATACACAATACTTGAGATCAACCCTGGAAACAAGTTCAGTCTGCACATAACAATAATTATATGGTGGGTGATTCTTGTTTGGTTATAAGTTTTTTATGTTCAACTTGTATCTGTGAGCACTTGAATTCTTACAAATTGTAGCTAAACTTTTTCTTACGCTGTACAGTGGGATACATGTTTGGAAAATAGCTATGAGCACTTGAATTCTTACAAATTGTAGTTAAACTTTTGCTTATGCTGTACGGTGGGATACATTTTTCAAAACCTATATATAGATAAGAAGCAAGGGGTAAAAATTTGGAGTGCTCATTTTCTTTTATATAAGTTTGATCATTTGCTATCTTTCAGTTCCATCTTACTTGATTACTACGTGCAAAGCACGTGCAGTTTACTAGTAAGAGATAATTGCCCACAAGTTCTTGGAGCTTAGAAGAGAAGTGTTTCCTGCGTGCAGTTCTGCCGCCGCCCGCCTCGCCATGCCTTGCGTGAATGAGCTGAGCCAAGCTTAGACCCATGTCACTTGTGCGCTTGCGGTTAATTTTTGCCGGCCAGGAACGGAGAAGGTGGCTTCTAACCTTCCTCGGAGAAATTTGCCAATTTTAGAAACCTTCCAGGCGGTTTTGGGAAGGTTCTGTCGGGGTTTCCCCCTTTTTTTCTCTACCACTTGTACAATTTTTTTGGTTTTTTATTTTGGTTTTCTTTTATAGTTTATTTTTCGGGTTTTTTGTATTCCCCTTTTTCTTGACATTTTTGCAAATACATGTTGAACTTTTTGTATAGACAATAAACATTGTTCAGATACACCTTGAACATTTTTCAAACAGATGTTGAACATTTTTCAAATAGATGTTGAACATTTTTCAAATAGATGTTGAACATTTTTCTGAATATAGGTCGACCACTTTTTAAAATGCATCTTGAACATTTTTAAACAATTGTTAGATGCACGTTCACCATTTTTTATTACACATTGAACCTTTTTATATACAAATTAAACAATTTTCAAACACGCATTGAACATTTTTCGAATACATGCTGAACATTTTTCTTAAATGCACATTAAATATTTTTGAACATTTTCTATATGCACACTAAACATTTTGTGAATACACATTAATCATTTTTCAGTACACGTTGAACATGCTACAAACACACATTGATTTTTTTAAGTGTATGTTGAACAAATGCATGTTGACCATTTTTAAAATACATGATGAACAATTTTAAAGTACATAGTGAACTTCTTTTAACTCAGGTTGAACATTTTTTAAATACATGTTGAACATCATTAGGCATTGCTTTTGTTTAACCGATGTAAGATGTGACAACTTAAGCTTATTATTGCCACTATCAAAGTGATAAAAGTTCTGCTCTAATTGCGACCATAAGAGAATAGATCCATGTGGTAAAGCAATAAACACGAAAATGTGGTGCCACTTTAAGATAGGGGAAATAAATGCACTCTCAATTCTTCGAGATGGCCGGCAGTCGGTGGAGGGGCTCCGGAGGAAAAAGATGTGATGTGTGCTTTTAGCGTCGAGATCGACACGCCGGTGGCGATAGAGCTTGATTCCGGTGACGACAACAATCGACGATCATCTCGGAGTGGGGCGGGCGATGGCGGAGGCAGTGGGGTGTTGGCGGAGGCAAAAGGTGGTCGCCGGAAGCAACGCCGGCGACGATGCAGTGTGCGGTGGGGACGGTGCCGACGCGGGTGGAAGGAAAAAAAATTACTTCAGAGTCGGGTGGCCCGGAGTAATCTTTTTACTCTAACGCATATAGGAGATCGGTTAGGTGCAGTTTGGAGGAACAAAATCGATTTTTTACTCCTCTTACGCCTTTTAGGTGATTGGTTAAAAATGCTCCAAGAGCCCCTACATGGCGGCCGGCAAGTGTAGTGAAACAATTCTACATGTATCAGTCTATCAGTTCATTGCCAGTTATATAAATTTGACGTCACTATACTAAGAAGACTAGGCCCGTAAGGGTTTCATTTTTCTGTTTTTTTTGGAATTTTTTTACGGCGTTTTGGTAAATTGACGCTTGTTATCCTGAGTTGTCACATTGATGTGAAGCTGTGTTTGACCACGTTACCATTTTGCACGTTCTACTTTGATGTGGCGAACGCTGCTTTCATGGGCTTCGATCGTGTGACACGTACGAGGTACGATCGCCACGTTTCAGTTTTTCTTTACGTCTGTCGGTTCAGCCGGTGGTTCCAGATATACCGTGGTCTACCCTTTCATCGATCCTCTCGAAGGATCTGGTCAAATCCCATGCGACTGTTTCACCGCCCTCCACCCGTATAAAATGCCTCCGGGACGTGGGCATCTCAAAGACCTCGGTCGCCGTCCATATCAGGCCCCTACCCCTGCCTTGCTTCATCCTCGTGTTCTCTTCCCGGCGCGCCCTTCCCCCGTCTCCTCTTTGCCGGGGTTATCAGCGACGGCTTTTAGGGACGCACACGGAAGCCGCGGCGGATCAAGAAGGAGCTCGCCCCCATGCGGACGGCAGGGCGCCGACGGCCTGATGATGGGCAGGCCGAGTGTGAACGCGTCAGGTGGCCGGCTGTGGGGGTTGTGACTGCACTTGGCCGTAGGAGATCAGGTATGCTGCCCCACACTCGTGCTATCTCTCATGTTCTTTTGCTCCCTTGCCACAACGTTGTTGCCGCTCCGTTGCGGTCGCGGCGGTGCCCGCCGTTTTCCCCGACCTTCGCATGGTTGCGACGTTTTACCGTGACCCATCTACACTGGGCCACCGGCCTGTGCTACGTTGCTTGCTACTCACATAGCCTTGCAGCTGCAGAGCTGGGTTGCTTCCCCGTCTTGCTCCTGTATTCTAGACTTGAGGGCGTTCGTAATTTATTTTCTTATCAATTTATCCTTTAATTTGTTGAACTGAAGTCTTAAAATTTTGCACCTGAAAACACTTTATGAACAGTTCAGCAAAAGCATTCTAATTGATGAAAATGGAAACCGCTTTACTGTCTCTAAAAGAGATCTTGATCTGGGCTGAAAAGAAATCAATTTAGAGTTATTTATTTGTAGGTAAGTATACTGATGCATGGTGCTATGATGATAGGATAAAAATAAATAACTTTTCTATTTCTATGCTTGAGCCCTATTTCAATTTCAGGTGTCCAACCATTAATTTTTCATGAGGAGACGTACCTAATTTCAGGACTACATGTCAGTTATTCAGGTATATAACTATCTAAAGGGAGAGGGGCTTGGCTGCTGGCCTCCCATCAGGTTATGGCCCTCCGCCGTATCCATCTTATTTTGCCGCTGATTAACATTTTAAAGTTGCATCCCACTGCAATGTGTTCATTTCTACAAAAGTTTGTGGCAGGAGCATAAAAGGGGACAAGATCACCTCAGAGTGCCCTCTAACACGAAGATCCCAACGTATAGGAGGGCCTATCCAACCAGGAGGAGGTGGCCGCAGAATCAGCACCGGTGACAATCATGGTGAATGTGATGTGCTTGGCGTGGTGGCGGTCCCCGGAAAAGTGGAGGGCCGCCGCCGTGGTGCTAGACTTGGAGCATGCATGTGTCGGTTAAAATGTGGCAGCAACCTGGTTATCTTACACGATATTTGAAAGTGTTTTCCATGACCCAACATTTTTGGTGAGTTCAGTTTTACTAATTTATTCTATGTAACTTCTCTGTTCTTATCAAGTTGGAGTTGAGGAAGTAAGCTTCTGGGACAGGGTACCATGCATGAATGCCCAAACTGTCAGTACTTATCTTGCATCATCATGTTAATTAATCTCATTGAGCTTTAATATTCCTTTTATCATATGTATTATCTTGGTGCAAGCAGGTGCAAAATGACTAATGCAAGGCAACCGTGACATGATTTGCGCTGTAAGATTGTTGGACCAGCTATTTTGAGCAAACGTCGGAGAAAGGCATCCAAATTCATGGATACTTAGTCCTTCGACCAATGTTCCAAATGATCATGTCAGTTTGCGGGTTTCAAAAGAGGAAGATCATGAAAATTGGCATTATTTGTGCTGCTTCTTTTTCTGAATTATCCGCATCACAATCACTTGAGTGTACTGTTTTTGCAGTTTTCAAACCATCCATTATTGACACCTACAGGAATCAATATTAATGTTTTTTATTTTAAAAGTGAATTTTACAATAAATGAACAAAGGAGCAAGGGACCATAGAGCACTGCATTGTTATTTCTGGTTATCTAGACTAATTGATGCAAGTTTGTATCGGCATGGTATATTACCACGGTACCACCCAAGTTTTGGTTGTGTATTGTAGTTTATTTGTTGGCACAAGTACACAAGCTGAATTTCATGATGCATACTTGCAATCTTGCTCGGTTGTTGCGAGGAACTTTCGTCTATTTATGTTTTCACTATAGATTTAGAATTTTCATCTACATCCTATTCTTTCTAATGGAAGGTGGATTTTCATTACATTTTTACGTTTGTGGTTTAGGTAGGACAGGTGAGCTGAAAATAGTTTCATAAGTACACTATATGTGCCTTTACATTTTTTCCATTCTACTTAAGGTATGTGGTTTTTTAAGCGTCTCAAATTTCAGTTTGGTTTGATTTAATGATTTATCACTGTCTGAAACACTAGAGTTGTACTACTTGCAGGGGAATTCCAGACAGAGTTCATCCATTCAGTGAAGGCATATGTTCAAACATCTGTGGCTTCAGATTCATTTGAAACTCTATCAGGTGAGTGTTGACACTTCCGAATGATGTTCATTCTAGCTATGATTGTTTATGTCAGTATACAGTTTGCTCTCACCTTTTCCCCAAAGTGCATGGGTAAGGCAGGCGGCCGCTGCAGCTCGAGCCATGGCCATGGCCGGTGCATGACAGTAATGATCAAATGGTTTGTTGCCTACCTTACGCCGAGGAGGGGTTGCTTCTGTCGTCCTCACCGTCCGTGTCCAGCACCTTGCCCTTGCTCCCTCCATGGACAATGTTGCGTCTGCCCCGACACGCCCAAATCTGAAGAGGAGAGGAGGAACAAACAGGGCGTCAGTCAGTCAGCCTCTTCGATTCACGCATGGGACTCAGCGGAAATGCCAGCGCCGAGGAGGGATTCATCACCTAATTGGCGCTTCGAGCCGTCGGTGCCCACCGGCGAGGCAATCTGGTTCTCGGAGGGGCCGACTGCGCACGCACACATTGGGATTGGTCAGGAGCGTGGGCGAGAAGGGGAGGTAGGAGGAGGTGAATGCAGATGCACGTAGGGAGAGGTGCTTACTGAGCGGGGCGATGTGGATGGCGTCGAACTTGGTGTTGGAGAAGTAGGCGAAGGTGACGAGGAGGAAGCCGGTGACGAGGCCGATGCCGAAGTTGCACAGCTCGACGGTGCGGCTAAAGGCCTCGAGTGGCGGTGCCGTGGTGGTGCGCATAGCCCACCTTGGCACCACTGCCATCCATGGCCGGCCGACCTCTCATCTCCTTCCTCTGCCTCTGCTCCTCTCTCCCCCTTCCTCTGCTCTGTTTGACTGTTGGCGAGACACGTGCCGAGGGTGAGCGGAGCAGGTGCGCCACACGTATGTAGCTAGCTGAGTGAGAGAGTACGTGTCCTCACATGCTTATTACATCGCCGAAGCATGAATCAGCGGCATTGTAGTAGACAATGTAAATCACATGTTACCCTTCTCTGTACGAACCACTATATTGCAACTCAATTCTACTACCAAACCTTAAAAAAAGATGGCGCAGCGTGCGGCCAGGCATTACACGTTGTCCACCATCTATGCAATCTTCCCAATATAGTCATCGATGACTACAACTACAATGCTCTGAAGACAATGTATAAGAGCTATTTGGCCGCCCAAGAATGGAGAAGACCAAGAAAGAAGAGTTATTATAAATACAAAAACAACAAAAAGCAAGCCTTCAACGAGACAAATGAAGATGATTAAGGATATTCAAGAAAATCTGCCTCCAATTTCAAGATATCTTGCCAATCCACCGAGAGCCGAGATGTGCATACACAAACTTAAAACCACCCATCTAGCCGAATGATCAACATTGCAGGTCTAAGAAAAGAACAAAAACTCTAACTAGACGAACCATTTTCCTGTATGCACTACTGCATCTGCACTACTGCATCATGATCTCTCTCCTATGTACCACAAATGTACTAATCTTTGCCAAAACATGTCTTGGGACCACTTACAAAATATTAAAAAATAAATAAATAGCAAATTAGTCCATGTGGCGCGGCGTGCCGCCGCGCACTACCCGCTAGTAATATCTAAGCTCCCTCGATTATAAGAGTTGTGAGCGCTCTGGGGCTAGGAGGGTCATGTGGTCCTGTCTCTTATTTTCTAGAAGAACTACTTACCTTTTCTTAGAAGAATCATGTCTTTTACTGGATGAATATATATTGTTTTTCAACACAGTACAATCGAAGTTGCTCATATACACGACTACACGAGTATACGCCCACCCCTATGAATGCACGCACGCAAACCTTACTCCTATGAGCACTTCTGAGAGACTAATCGGCACATAATCTTGAGATCGATGAAGTCGTCACAGATGTCTTTGTAGTCGATGAGAACGTCTTCTCTCACTGAACGCACATTGCGAAAAGGCCTGGAATAAATCCAGGAAAATGCGAGCACTAATGTCAAGTTTAGGACTTGAACTCTAGTGGGCAACGGATACCAATGTCCTACTAACCATCCAACAATAGGTATTGTTTACTGTTTAGGTCAACCATCCTACTATGTGTGTCCAACACTTGATGGGTTACGTGTCACTTACTCTCTGAGCTAAAATCACGACATCTATTTTAGATCAGAGGGACATCTTTTTCAAGAAAAAAAGGGTTACATGTCACTCATGTACATCTGGTACGAGGGAAATTAATTATGCAGCCCACTATATCCACACATATCCAAGTAATGTACAATCACACTGTCGCACGGTCACCGCCAGCTTGGCCCATCACCGCCCCCGCGTCACATGGTTGCATGGGCGCCGTCGGTCCACCACCATGTCGCATGCATGCCCATCTCTCCATATTTCTCCCATTCTCTAATGGCGGTACGTCCGAGCCATCACCGCATCCTCCTCACCACACGGTTGCACAGGCACCCGACCCATCACCTGCTCCTCCCCGTCATATGGTTGCACGGGCGCTGCCAGTCCATCACCGCCTCTTCCGTACCACACGGTTGCACCGACACACGACCTACACCGCCTCCTCCACACTACAAGGTTGCACCGGCTTTGCATGTCCACCACCACGCTGCACACCCCGCCCATCGCTCCATCTTTCTCTCCTTATTTTGTGCGGTAATTAATGTCCAAAGATGATGATGCTCGGGGCCTAGAGGAGCAGTCGACAAGGTAGGCCGCCATGGCTAGCAATGACGCTAGATAGGGATGACTGTCGTCTTCAGAACCTGGTCGCCTTCATTAACAAGCCATGGTCCACAAGATCTACAGTACTACTCATGATACCTCCTTCCTCTCCCTTTGCCATCCTTTCTTTGGTAGCCTGATTCAAATTCAAACTCACTCGCTTCGGGGCTAAACAAGTACCCGATTATTACCGGGATTTTATCTCACCGTGTAAGATTTCAATCTGAAAGCCTCATTCTTCACTGCTTGTGGATTAACAACCTCAGACAGTCCATACATGGCATGCTCTATGCTGCCTCTGTTCCACAATGCAGTGCATATTAGTTTTTTCATAAGTCAAAGATGTCCATGTTTGATCAAGTTTCTAGAATAAACTATCAATATCTCAAGTACTAAATAAATAAATTATAAAATTACACGTGGATATTGATTTTTTTAAAACTTGGTCAAACATTGATACGTTTGACTTTTCAAAACAAAGTATGTACTATATTATAGAACGAAGGGAGTATTAATTAGCATATGGTCTGCGCCTAAGGAGCACAGTCTCTAACTGAATTTAATTGGCACTAAAACAATAAGACAAGATGATAACTAGGTTTTTCCATGAAGATAATTTGGTTAATTGACACCGGCTGGGCGCTTGTACACAGCTGATTAGGTCTTATTAATGCATCAATAATGTTACATTCGAATGAAAACTTAGACCAATCACTTGTATTATTATCTCTTGATCCTTCCATTTCCGTCTCTTCCTCTTAGAGGCCGCTATCAACATGCTTCATTCCCTTTCCTGTCGTTAGTTGCGTTAGTCAGTGCCAAGCATTGCTTTTTATTTCAAATATGTTCTTTCTATTTTGATTCTAGCTACGCATCTAAATGGTCATACTAAAAACCAGAAGCCATATTTTTTGGTGCAGTGCTGCAACTTTGAAGTATTTCTCACCTCCACTACCCTTCTTATTTTATTGTTGGTGTTTTATATTATTTGTATGTAATCAAGGTAAGTTATGAAATACTGGTTGGTCAAATCATAGAGCTGTATAATTGTTGTGGATGGATACTACAATTAGAAGGATCGGTTGCGTATATCATAGTTTTGAATTAGTTTTGCGGATGGATATTATCATGTCCATCCAGTACTATGATTTAACCCTGCAGGTTTAGGACATGCGTGATGTCAACCACTGCTTTGGATATGTTTTTAGCAGTACTAACATATCATTTTTATGAAAAACAATAGTTGTAAAGAAAACTAAGTAATGTCCTACCAAGTAAATGATTGTGTGCTGGACATATCCTGCAATGCAACAAAGGGTGTTACCACCCCAAAATTATGGAAGTCAAAACACAAGACCTTGAAATGAATAACAAGCCTGACCCGCAAATAAAGAAGCAAGGAATCTATTCATAAAAACAATTAAACAAATCAACGGTAAAAAGGTAGAACGACGCAGCAAGGCGCGCGTATACTTCTAGTGTAAACTATAACCAAGGAAACTTCAAACGTGCATTTATGTGTTTAGGCCTGGAAGTTACTGTATGCGCCCTGAATGCGCCTTTAGTCTGAATTCTTTCTGTAGCTAGAAGAGGAAGCTTACATACGATGTTCAACTTCTTCATGCCAGAAGAGTTTTTTTTTCGAAAAGGAGGATGACCCTCGGCCTCTACATCTGGAAGATGCATACGGTCATTTTATTGATTATTCTTGAGGACCTTACAAAGTATAATAACAATATGTTTGAATCTGCCATCTTGACAGTATCTGCCGCTACTTCTATCCAAATGATGAAGGGGTGCAAGCTGGGTCACATATCCATACCTCTCACCTAAGCCTAACATCTAAAGTTGGAGGCCTCGACCGAGCCATCTGCCAGGTCCGGGGCTCAAACCGGTCTGACGCACTCACATGTGTCGTTGCCACCATCTTCCACTGGTCCATCTTCAGAGCCGATTGAGGTGACAACCTTGGCAGGTCCTCCGCCATCGACGCCACCACGACGCCAAACGACGACCTCCACCTACGCGAGCTTTGGCAGGTCCTCCGCCATTGACGCCACCACGACGCTAGCCGACGACCTCCACCTACGCGACTCCATCTCCAAGCAGCGAAGATAAATCCATGCTAGGAAAGGGCCGCACCACCGCCGTCGCCCACCACCCACAAGCGCCACCCAATCCCAAGGTTCCCAAAGCGGCGCCTTCAAGAAGGGAACGGAGCCGTGAGCGCCGCCGCCGCCCAATAGAGTTAGGGCTTTCGCCCGGGAAACCTAGGGAAAGGTGAAGTGAGGAGATCAATCCATACCGACGCCTCCAATGAGGGAAACGGTGCCCTTAGGCGTCGCCGATGGCGCGGCTGGTCATGGCCGGCCAGGGATTTCGCCCGAACTAGATCTCCGCCACCAGCAGGACCAATCGGCGACCAAGAGGAAGCGCGGCCCGACCAGGCTGGCCCGCACGTCGAACAGAGGAGGAAGGGACGCGGCAGATCACGCACACCGACCGCCGCAAAAGCCATCGCCGGCCGCCAATGACCACCGGATCCACCACCCGCACGGCTGTTAGCCGGCCGTGACTTGCCAATGGAGCCGCCGCTCCAGATCCCGGGTTCCCCACATAGGAGCATGGCAACCGAGACCCTGCCGTCACAATCCTTGGCGCCCCGGGCTTGCCCGGCGGCTGCCTCAGGCGGCGGCGAGGGAGGAAGGAGGGGAGGGGGTGAGGAGGAGGAGGAAGTGTGTCTTCAGCCAGAAGATAATCGTTACAGATGATGTGTACTTACCCCTCCCTTTACATAACGGCATCCCTCATTTTCTCTAATAATAAAACAGATTATGTGATGAAGAACGAACCCAGTGGAACCACCCTTGCCTACGCGGAATGATTCTGCTATTTGCTTATCCTGTACTGCCTCTTCCATTGTAGCCCTGAAAAAATTACACAGTTCCTCTTCAAGATGAAAAGGCTGGCCGTAAAAATCAACACCATATTGTGACAAGGACGGTTATTTCACCGTTTGCAGTTACGCTGAACAGGTAGAGCTAGCCTATTCCCAGCAGCTTAGCTGTTATTAAGATATGAGGTGGTTCCAGCTCGAAATGGAAGTAAATTCTTCCGGAATACTCGGTTGAGGCTGTGGACAAAACCTTAATAAAACCGCATTGCACAAGGCTATACTGACTGTCAATCGGGCCTCAATTCAATCATCATTAAGACATCAACAGACTTTAGTAGACACCACAACGATGAGTCGATGACCATGACAGTATTGCTACCAAAGTATCAATTGATCTTCATGGCGTCCATGATGTTCTTGCCGTCGAGCTTGCTGGAGAACACGAGCTTCACATACTCCTCGACGCTGACACTCCTGTACCGCGGCTTCTCGTCTCCGACGACCTCCTCCAGCGGCCCGTACATGGTGCCGAACTTCCCGGTGTGGAACGTCGCGATGGACATCCGCTCCTCGCGTGCGTTAACCACCGCCCTGTGCTCCATGCTCTTGTACTTCCCGTTGGTGAGCACCTCAATCACGTCGCCGACGTTGACGACAAGGGCGCCGGGGAGCGGCGTCACCGGGACCCAGCCGCCTTTCCTCCTGATCTGCAGCCCGGGGACCTTGCTGACCTGCAGCAGCAGCGTCAGCCCGACGGCGTCCGAGTGCGGCGACAGGCCCAACACGCTGTCCACATGCGCCTCCGGGCAAGGCGGGTAGTAGTTCATCCTGACTGACTGCGACGCGGCGAGCCTCGTCATGTCCGAGTGGTCTCTCACGCCCAGGATCTCCGCCATGGCTCCCAGCAGCTCGCCTGCCACCCTTTGCACCTCCTCGGAGTAGTTCTCCAAGCAATTCCTGCCACAGCAAACAAATCAACATCATACAACGGTGGCTACCTGGTACGATTTTCTTCTGTGAGCTGATTATCCATGGGTTTACTTACTTGAATGTGGAAGGGTTGGACGGCCAGAGGCGGAGGTCGCGGTAGCTGGGCGGCTGCGTGAGGAGGAAGAACATGTCCGCCCAGTCGAGCGTCTGCTCCTCCGAGACGACGAACGCCTGGCCGTACCCCTCGATCTCTCCGGGCTGCTGCGCGAGGGCGGCCTTCTCGGCCAGCGGGAGCGCGAAGAATCCCATGACGTTCCTCTTCATCTCCTCCAGGGTCTCCTCGGGTATCCCGTGGTTCACCAACTGGAAGAAGCCCCAGTCCTCGCAGGCCGAGCGCAGCCTGGCGGCCTCCTCGCCCCGTCCGCCGGCGAGGCCGTTCGGACCGAGGAGCCGGCCGAGGTCGATGATGGGGACGTGCTCCTGTTCTTCGCCGGCAGGGGCGTCGTGGCGCAGGTCGGCCGTGTTGGGCTGAGGCCGCACATAGCGGCGGAGGAGGGTGGGCGTGAGCGTGAGGTCGTCGGCCCGCGCGGCGAGGTCCTGCACGTTGGGCACGGGCAGCGAGCCGCCGAGGTTCCGCGGCTTGGTCTCCTCCATCAGATCAGGTTGATAGATTATTGTGCTTGCTCGCTGCTCACTGCTCACCTCGTCAGTGATCGATTTATCTTGTAGTTGCAAGTGAAAGGCGGCCGGCACGTTTGTCTTGGTCCGGAGTCCTGTGCTCGTGGCGTTCGCCACGTTGAGGAAGGAGACGAACAGAACTGCTAGCTGGAGTAGATTGCAATAGCTAATTGAGCTGTTGTGCAAATGCCAATACAAAAAGTCTGAGATACCGACGCGGTAGCTACTAGTACCACTTTTGTTTGGTTGTAAAGAGAAGAAGGGAATCACATCACGCGATCCTGTGTGCTAGTTTTTATTTTTTATTTTTTTAGGGGTTCCTGTGTGCTAGCTAGATTGATATCTAGAAGGAGGTAATAGCACCCTAGGTACCCTAACTTGCACAGAATGTGATGATTCAGTCCCAAATTTGCAAAACTTGACTCCATCATACCCCAACTTGCACTTCATGTGATGATTTAGTCCCAGGCAAATCAGAAAACGACAATTGACAGCCAGGTGGCTGGCCCGGTCAATGCACGCACTTTTGATAAACCCCCCCTGCCTTTTCCCCTAATCAACCCGGCGGGCGAAGGCGACCTGCCGCGGTCGGCCTCGCTGTGCCTGCGGGAGGTGCTCCTCGTGCTGCAGCGCTTCAAGGCCATGGTGGCCGACTGCGCCGCGCGGAGCCGCACGCTGCTGCTGCTGCAGTCGGACGAGATGGACGCCGAGCTGCGGGACCTGCACCACGACCTCGCCACGCTGCTCGACCTCCTGCCCGTCGTCGAGCTCGGCCTCGCCGACGACGTCATGGACCTCCTCGCCCTCGCCTCGCGCCAGTGCCGCCGTTGCGCGTCGGCCGCCGAGCCGGAGCCGGCGCTCAAGACCACCGTGCTGTCGCTGATCGAGGAAATCGAGCGGGAGATCGTGCCCGAGCGGGAGAGGCTGGAGGAGATCCTGGAGGAGGTTGGCATCAACGACCCGGCCAGCTGCAGCGACGAGATCGAGAGCCTCGAGCGGGACATCGGCGACCGAGCATCGGAGAGATGGACTGCCGCCA